>NC_142923.1:18674423-18982211 GCF_054131065.1 Drosophila arizonae | reverse complement strand
CAAATAAAAATTCTAGATAAGTTATCTAGATACTGTAGTAAATGGATATGCGGGCAGTTGGCGCGTTGATTGCGCTGGCAGTTAAGAAAACATATAAATAACGTTCAACTAAAACTGTAAGGAGAAACATAAATGAAAATTAACTGAAATTAATCGTAGTTGGTATACCAACTATTTTCCACATACCTGTTGAAGGTTTGTCAATGGGGTTAAGTCTTCCATTGATTTTCTTGCTTTGACTTGTCTTTGTTGTTGGTTTTTTTTTCTCTTTTATGCGCTGCTGACACTGGCAATGAATGTGGCGCAGCGAAGGTCACGGCGTCGAATTTAGTACAATTCCTGTTGAACAAAGAGCATATGTTATTACTCGTTTTTAAATGTAAATTGATTATTCGCAAACAAAACATGAATGTATGTTTATACATATGTATGTAGATCAAGCGTGCAGATTTCTTTGCACATGTGTGTATTGTTGTTGTTGTTTGCTAGCTACTCGGATTTATATTGCACAATTTGCACACACACACACACATACACACACCTGCAGCAGAGTGTGCAGCATTGCAGTATTGAATTACACTTTAATGAATGAGCATTGACTCAGTTTCTTGGTGCTTTGCCATACGAACGTTGCACAGGTAACACGTAAATTATCAATACCTTGCTAGAGCCAATGATGACGCGACCACAAACAAAACAAAACCAAAACTCTTGGTCTGCTTCTTCTTAGCGCAGACATTCGAGCCATGCCATTCACAGCGCTACGGCTAAATTGCTGGCGTTTTCCAACACTAGTTGCCAGGCGTTTTACGTGACGTGTCTGCCGTTCTGCAAACAAATTAATAACAAAATAAATTGAATATTGAAGAAAGAAATAAAAATAAAGCCCCAAAATGGTTGAAATCAGCAGCGTAATTTCCAAGTTTTACAGCGACTACGTGCAGAACACACCGAAAAAGCTAAAACTCGTGGATATCTACTTGGGCTACATTCTGCTAACCGGCATCATACAATTTGTTTACTGCGTCCTGGTGGGCACATTTCCCTTCAACTCATTCCTCTCGGGCTTCATCAGCACCGTCAGCTGCTTTGTGCTGGCCGTTTGCCTGCGCCTGCAAGCAAATCCACAAAATAAGGCCGTCTTCTCGGGCATCTCACCGGAACGTGGCTTCGCCGACTTCATATTCGCGCATGTTATTCTCTTTTTGGTAGTCATGAACTTCATTGGATAAATTAAACACATAAGTGATTTACGCTGCTAAAATCCATTCGTTTATCGGAATAATTAAATGTATAACTTAAAATAACAAACATAATGTTTCGTTTTGTCTTTATATGTAGCGATAGCAATTCGTGTAGGCATGCAGGAAATCAAATTCATCGAATGTAAAATCCATTGTCAGCTCCGGCTCGGGCATTAAAAGCTGCACATACTCAATTTTCTCTAGATAGTCGGTGAGTATTGGTTCGGCCATATTATATTTGTTGGAATCCCGAGGTTTTGTCGTTCTCGGTCGCTCCATTTCACGCAACGAGTCGTTCACGTTGATAGGTATCAAGTCCTTGAATACTGTTTGTGTTGATGGAAAGTTCAGCTTCTTGACAACCTAAATGTTGAACATATATATAGAGATTTATAAACTGGTTGTATACTTGTTTATACCTTGGGTGCAATAGACGCCTTGGTGCGTGGCGTTAGGTCCAGTTGAAGATCCACGCGCATATTCCGAACTGAATTGACCTCAACCTGGGTGCGCACCATGGTATTGAACTGCGGCACTGCAAACTTATTGGGCGCAGTCTCTTGAGGAACTATGGGTGCCTTTTGCACCTTCTTTTCTTCTGGTGGCGAAAAGTTTTCGTCGGTGGCGCCATTGTGTGCTTTAACGCAAACGTTTGGCGCTGATGACGCTAACTGCACCCGGCGTGACACTTGTTTTGGATTATACTGCAAGCGTGTTTTGCGCTTATGCGGCATTTTGAATTTTTACTTAATTTATTTATTTTTTTTTTTTTTACAAAGCGAATTTGGATTAGTTTTCAAATGTCTACAATGGTGCTGACAGAAAATTGATGTTTTACAACACTGGGGTGAGCCACATCTGTGCCAATGCGAGTAACTATGTCAACGTTTTACCACACTGCCACCGCATTGGCGAACAGCTGTTTTAGTTTCATTCTGCTGTTAATACAAATTCTATTTTGATTATAAATTAAAGTATGGCCCTATCGCGTGCTCGGCCTAATGAACTGCCAACTGATGCAGTCATCATTTCAGAAGATCACGCGCTGCGATACCAGTGGAAGATCATAACATCCTGGGACAAAATCGGAGAAGTGTGCGTACAAAATTCAAGTCGCTTATCTAACCGCTGATACCCTGATTATATTTGTATAGATGGTCCTTGCGCTATGCGCCCGGCATACTCAGCGCCATGGCGGCCGCAACGGGCGCCTACGTGAATAATCATTACCGCAGACGCTTACGTCTGGGTGCCCATGGTCGTCTTTCCAGCTATTTGCCCATTGTAGTCGTGCCAGCCATCTTCACAATGCTGACACATAAATTCTTTATACAGAGTCCGTTGCTGTTGAGGCCTTTAACTGAGTGCCCCGTGTGTACGCAGGTCCGCAGCGCCGCCATCCAAACGGCATTGGGTGTGGTGTATCCCACGATTTTGGCACCCTTCGCCGCCTTTATGTTCGCCAGCAGATGCTATACCTATCGATTGCCTTCTATAACGGAAAATCCACGGGAAGTCTTTATGCTGTATCGAAAGCTAACACGCCCTATTATTCCTGCAATTTCCACACTTATTGCGATACAAGCATTTATAACCATGTACCTGACGGGCAAGGAGGAAACGCAGAACTATAATATAATGCTGCGTATGAAACAAATTGAACAGGAGGTGGAGGAGCAGCATATGCCACAACGTTTTGACTTTTAATTAATATAAAAAAGAAATTGCTTACAATTGTTGTATTTACTTGAAAAAATGTGTGTTTTACAATTTCGGCGCCAATTGCACGTAAAGTTGATTTAGTCATCGATATTTAACGGTTTGAATGTTAGCTCGATAGTGATGGGTATCGAACTTGTGCGGCAAAATAAAAAAAAGTCGGGATGAACGATACTGGAGCTTTCTTCACTCATTGCAAACTGGCTCACAGCTGAACTTGCCGCATTGGAATCGGTTCAACTTACACGTTGCTGCAGTCGGTTGACGAAATTGTTTTGTATTTGCATTTAATTCTTCCAAACGTGAGTAATGCGCAACTAATACATATACAAATTGTGTCATAAAATAAACAACTTCGTGAAAGTGTAACAATATAATAGATTTTGTACAATTTAGTCACGTCAAAGACAATTTGTGCACTTTCACATTTTGCATTGAATACAATTACATATACGAACGCAATTTTCCGTCGCGTGGCAATGGGCCAAAACTAACCTTTTTTCCTTTGTCTGCTGCACTTTCAGTCAATATCAACAAAAAATATACAAGATGAAGTTCCTCACCGCGAAGGAGGTGCGCGATGCCTACCTGAACTTCTTCAAGGAGCAGAAACATATCTACGTTCACTCGTCGAGCACCATTCCGTTGGACGATCCCACTCTGCTCTTTGCCAACGCCGGCATGAATCAGTTTAAGCCCATTTTCCTGGGCATCGCTGATCCCAATAGCGAGATGTCCAAATGGGTGCGTGTTGTCAACACACAAAAATGCATTCGCGCTGGCGGCAAGCACAACGATCTGGATGATGTGGGCAAGGATGTTTATCACCACACGTTCTTCGAGATGTTGGGCAATTGGTCGTTCGGTGACTATTTCAAGAAGGAAATCTGCAGCTGGGCATGGGAATTCCTGACAGACCGTCTGAATTTACCAAAGGATCGCCTGTATGTCACCTACTTTGGCGGCGATGCAGCAAGCGGTCTGGAACCGGATCTGGAGTGCAAGCAAATGTGGTTGGATCTTGGATTGAAACCCGAGCATATTTTGCCCGGCAGCATGAAGGATAACTTCTGGGAAATGGGCGAAACTGGGCCGTGTGGTCCGTGCTCAGAGCTGCATTTCGATCGCATTGGCGGACGCAGCGTACCCGAGCTGGTGAATATGGATGATCCCGATGTTTTGGAGATATGGAATCTGGTGTTCATACAATACAATCGCGAATCCGACGGTTCCCTAAAGCAGCTCCCCAAGAAGCACATCGATTGCGGCATGGGCTTCGAGCGTTTGGTCTCTGTCATCCAGAATAAACGCTCAAACTATGATACGGATTTGTTTGTGCCACTCTTTGATGCCATACAGGCGGGCACTGGTGCTCCGGCCTATCAAGGACGTGTAGGAGCCGACGATGCCGATGGCATTGATATGGCTTATCGTGTGCTAGCCGATCACGCACGCACGATAACCATAGCTTTGGCTGATGGCGGCAATCCCGATAATACGGGGCGAGGCTATGTACTTAGGCGTATTCTGCGTCGCGCTGTGCGGTAAGGGAAGCATGCTGATTATATTTGTATATATATTTATATCGATTCCTTTCCAGCTATGCTACTGAGAAGCTGAACGCTAAGCCTGGATTCTTTGCCACTTTGGTGACTACCGTTGTCGAACTGCTGGGCGATGCCTTTCCCGAGGTCAAAAAGGATCCACAGCACATTATGGACATCATTAACGAGGAGGAGCAGCAGTTCTTGAAGACATTGTCACGTGGTCGCAATTTGCTAAATCGCACCATTGAAAAGCTGGGCGCCGATCAGAAGACCATACCCGGCGATGTGGCCTGGCGTTTATATGACACTTATGGTTTTCCTGTGGATCTTACCCAGCTAATGGCCGAGGAGAAGTCTCTGCAGATCGATATGGCTGGCTACGATGCGGCCAAGCATAATTCCTATATACTTTCGCAAGGCAAAGGTGCCAGCAAGATCGATGAGATCAATCTGGATGTGCACGCCATATCGGAGCTGCAGGACAAGGGCGTTCCACCCACCAACGATTCCTTTAAATACATATACGAAGCGGAGTCCAATGAACGCGACTCCGCCTACAAATTTAGCGATTGCACCAGCAAAATCGTCGCATTGCGATATGAGAACAAATTCGTGCAGGAGATTACCAGCGGACAGAAGGCGGGCATTGTGCTGGACAAGACGAATTTCTATGCGGAGAGCGGTGGCCAGATCTTCGATCAGGGTGCACTGGTCAAGCTGAACGATGAGGCCAATGAATTTCTTGTGGATCGCGTTTACAATCGCGGCGGCTACATACTCCACATTGGCGTCGTCGAGGGCACCCTGGCCGTGGGCGATGAAGTGCAGCTGCATATCGATGTTGAGCGCCGTTGGCTAACCATGAAGAATCACTCAGCTACACATGCTCTCAATCACTGTCTGCTGCAGGTGCTGGGCAAGGATACGGAGCAGAAGGGTTCGCTTGTGGTGCCCGAGAAACTGCGATTTGATTTCAACAGCAAAGCAGCCATGACCATTGAGCAAGTGGCCAAGACGGAGCAGCTGACCCGCGATATGGTTTACAAGGAGATGCCCATCTATGCCAAGGAATCCCAGCTGGCCTTGGCCAAGCGTATACGCGGCTTACGCTCTGTCTTCGATGAAGTCTATCCGGATCCGGTGCGTGTGATATCCTTTGGCGTACCCGTCGATCAGCTCGAATCCCAGCCAGACTCCGAGGCAGGTGAACAAACCTCTGTGGAATTCTGCGGCGGCACACATCTGCGTAACTCTGGCCACATCATGGACTTTGTCATCAGCAGCGAGGAGGCCATAGCCAAGGGCATTCGACGCATCGTTGCGCTGACTGGACCCGAGGCATTGAAAGCTCTCAAGAAATCCGAAGGATTTGAGAAGGAGATCAGCACGTTAAAGGCCACCATTGAGGCGGATAAAACTGGCAAAGACTCCAAGCTGTACGTGAAGCAAATTGTGGAGCTAACCGAACAAATCTCGCATGCAACCATACCCTATGTAAAGAAGGATGAGATGCGCAATCTGCTTAAATCTCTGAAGAAGACGCTCGATGATAAGGAGCGTGCCCTGCGCGCCGCCGTCTCCGTCACGGTTGTGGAACAGGCCAAGGCTTTGTGTGAAGCGAATCCCAAAGCAAATGTCTTGGTCCAGCAATTGGAAGCATATAACAATACCAAGGCGCTGGACGCTGCCCTCAAGCAGGTGCGTTCCCAATTGCCCGATGCTGCCGCCATGTTCGTATCGGTTGATGCCGACTCCAAGAAGATCTTTTGCCTCTGCTCGGTGCCCAAGAGCGCCGTCGAGAAGGGCTTGAAGGCCAATGAGTGGGTGCAGCATGTGTCGCCTGTGCTCGGGGGCAAAGGCGGCGGCAAACCCGAATCCGCTCAAGCTTCGGGCAGCAATTTCGAACGCGTCGACGAGATCGTTCAATTGGCCAGCAAATTTGCCCAGGCCAAGCTTAACTAAATTGCTTCTCATACAATTTGCATACTCAAAAGGCTTTTTCACCACAAAGAACTAAAATATACAAATATTTTAGACTGTTCCAAACAGTCGGAAATGTTGCATTTGAAATGGATTTCTGCTTATTTATAAAAAATTATATTAAACATTTGTACAATTTTTTCTAATTATTGGCAAAAAAAAAAATGAGTTTTTGAATTTAATCAACTTATTTAACGATGGGGGCTAAACAAAATTTTAGTTGTAATTTAATAACTAGAACTTTTAAGAGATTAGATAAAACTGTTTTTCGGCAGGCAAAGATGCCTTTAGCCTCGTTCGATACATACAATATTATTTTATTTATTAATTTTGTATGACAATGTCTTTATTGAATTGAGTTTATTGATTTTTATTTAGTTTATTAAATTGAGTTCATTCAAGGAACTTAAAAACCACTTATGGTAAGAGAGGGCTCTGTTTGTAAGATATAAAATTATTGGATACATCAATTTTTATTGAATATTTTATTTTAATTGAGTTGGGAATTTTCATACAAGAGAATATCTATAATTTGTTATTTATTTAATGTAGTCGGGAAATATAGCTAAGCACCGAATAGTTCTATTATTCAATCTTATCAAAAATTAAATAAAATATTCTTTACCTTCCGCGGCAGGTGTCGTCGCAACTTAAATTCTTACAAAAGTGCCAAAACTCCAAAGTAACTTTTACACCAATTCGTCTGTTAAATTCACTTGTTTTGTGAAAGTCTGGCAGTTTTTGAATTGAATAGTCAAACTAGTGCTTTCTGCACAATATCCAGTCGACGGCCTCGGCGAAATTTTTAACCACAGCCGTCGGTGCGGGCGAGATGGCTTCCAGAGCTTCTGGCAGAAACTTGCCTGTCTTGACGAGAATGCCCTGCATGCCCGCCTTCATGGCGCCTGCAATGTCGTCGTTGACATCCTGAAAACAATAAGTGTAAATCGGATAACAAATAAATATTTAAATCAATTCATCTTACATCGCCAATCATAATGCATTCGTTGGGACTCAACCCGTCTGGTATGGCATTGTTGAAAAAGAATTTATTTGGTTTGCCTATAACCGTTGCCGTCTTGCCCGTCGCATACTCCAAGCCCTTGACAAAGCAGCCGGGTCCCAAGGCCAAGCCATCCGAGCGTTTATAGTATTTGCCCTGATGCACGGCCACAAGTTTGTGCGACTTTTTCGCCATTAGCACACTATAAAGGAAAGTTTGAATAAAGCTTCAATGAAACATATGAAGTCTGCCTTCTCACCTGAACGCCTTATTTAGGTGAGCATAATCAAAGGCAGAGGGCGCCAGGCCCACAACAACCGAATCATAAGGACGACTCGAGTCCTCTTCAGGAAAATCTTTACGTGCATCGTCCGATAGCAAATAGAAAGGATTCAATTTCTCATTCTCCACATATGCAGCAGCTGCACTCAACGAACTGTATATCTCTTCAATATCCAGTTGAAAGCCCATTTTGATTAATAGATTGTAAAGTGTCTTTTTCGAGTCTTTGGTGGTGTTAGTTACAAATTTAACGGTAATATTACTACTGCGCAGCCTACAAGAAAAAAAAAAACATACATATATATGTATACATACATATTCAAGTCCATTGCAGTCTATAGCTGCTGACTTACCTATGCAATGCCATAGCAGCGTTAGGTGTTGGCTCATCCTCCACATGGAGTGTACCGCTAAGATCTATAAGCGCAGCTCTTACGGACATCTTTCTAAATTGCTCCAAACTTCTGCGGCACAGCATTAGATGACCATCGATATCACCCGCTATTAAATAAGTTCAGAAAAAGTATCGAGTAGTAGCTCGAATAAGAATCGTCGAACAAACTGTTGATTACACGACATAAGTCGATCTCGCATCGAAGCTCCTTTTCGTTATTAAAACCTAATTTAATATATGACGTTGCTTCCTGAAATATGAATTAAATATTATTCAAATTTTTCTTGATTTTCCCGAAGTATACTTATCCGAAGTATTCTAATCTTAGTTAACACTTTTATTTAGTAACATCACTAACCATAGTATGGTTAGTGTTAATATTGCGTGATTGTTTTAAGTCTTTACTTACATTATTGGGAATTCGTTTTATATATTTTTTAAAGTGCCGATAGATTGTACAAGGCGCACACTGATTGCATTCAATTGTTATCAATTATATATATCGATAAATATGCATGTATTATTGCCGGCACCGAAAGAAACATAAATAAAACCATATGACAAAATGTCGCTATTTCCAATTTCAGCTCAGTTAATAAGCAAATTTCTAACGAAAAGCCGAATAAACTATTGTCAAGTAGCCACGGCACTGCGTCCCAAAAAGAGCAAGTCGACAAGGAAAGAGGTAAATCAGTTATACAAATATATCAATGTTTACATAACTATTAAATGAAACATTTCTCATGCCAGGCACTATACTTTTCGGATGCGAAACGCGTACGAGCTATAGGCGGCAAAGGAGGCGATGGCTGTGTGTCATTTCTGCAATTGTGGTGCAACGAACGCGCCGGCCCTGATGGCGGCGACGGCGGGAATGGCGGCCATGTCATTTTCCAAGCCTCCAATGATGTGCGTAATTTTAACCATGTGAACAGCGTCCTGCAAGCAGTCGAAGGTGGCATTGGATCAGCTAAGGAATGCCATGGAAAGAATGCCAAGCACACGGTTATCAAAGTGCCCGTTGGCACCGTCGTACGGAATGCCCAGGGTCTGATTGTGGCCGATTTGGGAAGTGTGGACCTTATGTTTGTGGCAGCACGTGGGGGAGCGGGTGGCAAGGGCAATCGCTTCTTCACCACCGACAAGGAGACCTCACCCAAGGTTTGTGAGTATGGACCCGCCGGCGAGGATATGAGCTATATGCTGGAACTACGCAGCATGGCTGAAGTGGGTCTGATTGGATTTCCCAATGCCGGGAAGAGTACGCTACTGAATGCCTTAACGCGTGCTAAGCCAAAGGTGGCGCCATATGCTTTCACAACACTTCGACCCCATCTGGGCACCGTTCAATATGACGATCATGTGCAGCTGACCATTGCGGATTTGCCGGGCCTTGTGCCGGATGCGCATCGCAACAAAGGATTAGGCATACAGTTCTTGAAGCATGCCGAACGCTGCACCCTGCTGCTCTTTGTGCTGGATGCTAGCGCGCCGGAGCCTTGGATGCAGTACAAACAGCTCATGCATGAACTGGAACAATTTGGTGGCCGACTGGCGAAGCGTCCGCACCTGGTTGTGGCCAACAAAATGGATGTGGAATCGAGTGCGAGTAATTTTGAGCAATTGCAGCAGCAGCTGCAGCACCCGGAATTACTCGGCATTAGCGCAAAAATGGGGCACAATCTGGCGAAGCTTCTAGGCAATATACGCGTCGCCTACGAGCGACATAAAGAACAACAACGACAATAACATAATTGTTTTCCTAATTTATAATATTTAATTGTAATTATCTTAAATAGATTAGAAAATAAAAAAAGGTAGACAACTTATGAAGCTAAACACCCTCTTCAGACGTGGGCAGCCAGAAGGCCATGTTTGTGCAGGCTGAGGCGAGCATCATGTACTTGGGATTGAATTGGACGCATTGCACTGGACCCGGATGATCGCCATTGAGCACGGAGACCTTGTTGCCGGTGTCAGCATTCCAGATATGTACACGGCCATCGGTGCTGCCGGAGAAGATGAACTGCGAGTCCGGACTGAAGCTGGCCTCGATCGCAATGCCCTTGTTGTTCGGATAGCCAGTGAATGTTTGCAGCGGTGTGCCATGAAATGCGTCCACTAGTCGTATAACCGAACCATTTGTGCTGATTAGGATGGTTTTGCCATCGCGCGAAAATTTCAGACCCGTCCAGTCGCACTCCTTCTCCTGGTTGAGCTTGAATGTGACAAAGGGGCCCTTGTCAAAGGAGCGCAGATCGTACAGTTTAATGCTTTCCGAATTGACGCCGGCCGCAAAGATGAGACCCTCCGGATCGTAGGCAGCAATCGGCCGACCCGATAGATGCATCAGTCCCTGGCAGTTGGGTGAGCGCAAGTCCCACAGACGCAACGTTTTATCCAATGAACCAGATAGAAAGGTATCCTCCACGGGTGAGATACACAGCGAAATCACTTTTTTCGTATGGCCGGGAAAGTAGCGCAGATATTTGTTGTCATGCAAACTGAGATATCGTATGGTGTCATCGACCTTAGTTGAACTGTGTATTGCCGTATTGTTGGCATGCGTAAAATGTATCAAATCGACGCCATATTTCTTTGAATTCACAGTCCTTGATTGCGTGCCCTTCTCGCAATCGTATATAACAATTTGATCGTCCTCGCTGCAAGAGATCAGATGCTCGCCATTCGGTGCAAAGTCAATCGCATTGATTTTGTCTGTGTTTTCACGAAAGATTTTGGCTACTTTAAAGCTGCGGACAACTGAATCCGTTAATTTTATTTTCATTTTGACAAAACGCTTGTTTTCAACCACGCAGCAATTCGGCTTCTATCTTGTGTTATTTTCTTTATTTTCATGCAAGCACTAGTGGTGCGTAAATTGTAGCAACGAGGGCTGATTTCATAATCGATAAGCCTGATATCGATAGTTTTGGCGTCTCCTTATCACCGATATTTTAGAATGAAATATATTTTGAATATTTATTAAACTCGTAACAATTATATTGTATTTTATTTTTAAGTTTACATAATTCTTTACAAATGATTTAAACCAAATCAGTAAATTATTAATGCTTAACATTAATATGAATATAAGACAAAGATCCAATTAACAACATTCTGCAACATATTTATTTTACACACTGTATGCTATTTGCAAGTACATACATAAATATATATCATAAGCACATATCATTGCTCTACCTTTGCAGGTACTGAAGCTTCATAAGTATTGTTATTGCCTAACAGCTCCTTGGGATCCACATAGATTATGCCATCCTTGCCACGAGCATAAGGCGTCAAGCCATTCGTTTGTAAGTAAAAATCGCCATGTATACTAAGGAAACAAATAATAAATTAAATATATAATCTGAATATAAAGTACTTAACTTACTTAGTGGGACAATTATGACCCATGACAACAGGTTGCTCAGATTCAATAATTTTGTTTAGTTTGAAATCATCCCAGCTTTTGGCTGCAACCGCATCGAACTTAATTGGAAAACGGTCCGAGACGCTCTCCGCCCAGAACCACCAACTGCGCCGATGACTAGACAAATCATTATCGCTGAGCATTTTATAATTGCGCTTCGGACAGCCTGGCTGCAATGTCTTGCCACCGTTTGGCCAAAAGTCCGCGGTGCCCGTGCTGCTAGGTGCACCATATAACCAAGCATCTGTGTGAATAACATCCACGAATTCTGCATCACTTGCGCTTAGATGTGCGGCCAGACCAGCGGTGAGGTAGAAGAGGGGAAAGGCAGGATCCAGGCCGGTGATTCTATTTCAATTAAATAACAATGTTAATTATTATATAATTATACACTAAAAGCCAAAACGAACCTTTTAATTTTCAATACACCTTTGGATCGTCTAGTAATCTCACGGCCTATAATACCAGCCATCTGGCCGCCTAACGAATGTCCAACAATATGAAATTTCTCTATGTCCAGGCCATGTTCGAACATGTCCAGCAGAACTTTCGCTAGTTCCGGTCCCAATTGTTTGGCATTGACGACCGCATCAAAGATATAATTACCATCGGCCAGTTCACCCCAATCCAGAACAATTAGATTTGTATCATTGCGTTCCAGATAAGCCTCCGCAATCACATGTATGCTCTCCACATCGGGATCCTCCAGATATCCATGCAAATACAATACAGTATTCTTGTTCAAATCCAGGTGCTCATCTTCTAGCAAATTTTTGGAGTCATGCAGATCATAGATATCGCTATCAGCTACGCTGGGTCTGACATAATTAAAAGTATGTTAGCTTAGTTGCTTAGAGTAAAGGTTAACTGCTACGGCATACCCATAGTACAATATAAATTTGGCTGTCGTTAAGTCTGCCTTCGAGCTTTTGAGGCCACATAATAACCCTGAAAGTGTAGACCACAAAAGAAATAGAAGTAAAAATGTTTAATTACGTAAAATAAATGATGATGGGTGGGAAAGGTAAAAACGGTCAAAGATAATAAAAATTTCACAATGCTCGCATAACATTTAAGATTATGGGTTTATCTACTGCGATATATGAATTAATAATTGGGCCTATTTTCGCTTTTAAAAGTAAGCGAAAGCCTAGATTTTTAAAAAATTATATTACAAATCTTTCTTCATATACAAGGAAAACATCTTTTTCTTTTTTCATTCAAATTAAAAGTTTCGGACTCATAATACTTTTCACTTCACTTACTTGATTTATTTTTAATGGCTTTGTGCATATTTCTGCTGCAAAGAAAGGAATATTAATAGAACATAAACAATTTGATAACATAAATATTTACATTTCTAAAGTGTGCTTTATTTATTATAGGAATTCGATTTTTAATTATAATAATTATTTCCGGAATATCTCTTAGGTCTGTCGACTACTTCCAGTCAACTGCGCTGATTAATAAATACTAAGCGAAAATCCATCACAAAAATCACATTGAGTAAATCTAATTAAAGTGGGATTTGTGATAAGATAGCAAATACAGGCAATAGTATACAGTGGACGCGCATTTCGACGGATGAGCGTGGCTCGATTCATATTACATTTTCATAATATAAGAGTTTGTAGAATATGAGGTCTTTGGTTCAAGGAAATAGACGTCTAGGGTAGGCACGAAAGAGACAACAATATGTAATTGGCCGGCTTCAATTGGATGTTGGCAAATAGACCTTTCACTCTAGTTGGACTGTGGAAATACGAAGCTATGCATACATACATACATACATTCATACATATGTATAGTTGTTGATTTCAAAATCGCAGCCGACCACACTGCACCAAGCACTTGATTTATACTTGTAACAGTATTAGTTATGCCATAAATGTGTTTGGTGCCGTTAGAGAACACAAAAGAAGAAGAAAGTACTAACACTTCAATTTACATTTATTACCAGCAGCCCCATAGAGACACTCACTACCATCTGGCTAATCGGAGGAAGGGGCAGTTGAATGGAGACGGCGCTTACGTTTTAATAAAACGCGCCACTTGAGCTCAAAGTGCGATAGCCGCCGTCTATCCATGTAGTTAATAAATAGGCGGCGCTTGTAGGGGCCAAAAAAAGCCAGTAATATTTGTTATAAATAGATCTGTCACATGAACACGTTCGCCTGCAGCGAATAACCGTAACATAAATTGAAGTGCTGTGGCCCTAATTGCACTTTCTGAATTAAATCATAACGGACATACATACATAAGTTACATTTGCATACAAAAACACATACACACACACACTCACGTATCGGGCACTTTGACGGGTTTGTACAAAAATACGCGACGAATTAGAAAATTATTTATTGGCTTTCTCTTTAGTTACATGAGCAAACATGTATACACATACGCTGTTTACTGTAGTGTTTGCAGAACCATCAGTCAATATATTTGACATGTAATTTGTAATAAATATTAACCAAGCACTCCAAGAAACCTACGCGCAATGAATTTAAAATTCTTTTTGGACCGCACACCTTCATTAACTTGAGTCGTTAAGGTACAACGCGTCGCAACGCAATGACAAGCGCGACCGATCTGCGCTAGTAAACACACACTTGCTCTTTCGCTCTTCCTCTCTACACACACGTTCGTTCGTTTGCTCTCTGCAAAAGTGCAAACACTCTCAATCACACACGCACACACACGCAAATGGCTAAACGAGTATCATACAAAAACAACTTTGCCGTGGACTATCGAGTTGTGCAAACATCAGACAGACACAGCAAATAAATAAATAATTGTAAATAACTGTTGATAACTGTTAGAAATCGGCGCTTAGTTTGTAATGCCCAATTACATGTTTAAAGCTAAATGAGAACCTTTAAATAAACAAATCCAATATAGCGGCGGACTTTTGCCGAATGTGTTTTAACTTATGAACGCAATATATCGAACATATATAAACTTTTTTGAAATAAAGAGTATATAGTCATATTTTCTTTTACAATAAATTTTATTTTGCATTCAGATGCGATTAACCAATACATTTTGTTTTCAAAGTCTACACAGGTTTTTTGTATTGTTTTTTTTTTTTTTTATTTTTTTTTATGAATTTTTGCTTATGTGTTATGTAGTTAATAAGTATGTAAGTAATATATATATTCATGTGTGGCGTTTTCAGTGGCTCGTTATCCTTGTTGTATTGTTGCATTTTGAAAATGTTAAATATGTAGGCTTCGAGGCTCTTATGTTTTCTTTATGTTTTCTCCGCTGCAGTTTGGCGTCTCCAGGTTCTACAGAATTGCTTGATCCATGGTTTGGTTTTTTAACTACAAATTTCCGTTTTTAAGTGTCGCTACACAATAATTATATTTTTGTTGCCAGGGTGTGTGAAATACATACATTTTAAAAATAGAATAAAAAATTATAAAGTTGATTACGCTACGGTATTTGAAAAATTACAATCCATAAAACATTCGAAATGTGGAACCGGGAAAGAAACAGAGAAGAATGTACATCAATTAACAATTAGTATTTCGTTAATATATGCTTGGATTCAATTAGTAGTAGTTCGTTTCTGTTGAGTAACGCAGACAATTTATGCAACATGAACAAATTTTGAGACACTTGGAAACATGGTATAATAGGGCTCAATGGTATTCCGACTTGCTTATTGTTATATACTAGTCTGATCACACACACACGCACACAAACACACAAGGTGTTCACACATGACATGATTCTGGTTTTGACTACTCATCCTCTAACATTCCGAAACACTTTTCTGCTGCTGCGGCTGCTGCTCCTGTTCCCCCCCAGCGTTAACATTGCTATTATTGTTCTCGATATTAGCATTAAGCTCGAGCAGAACGCCAGGCTCAGCGGATGCTGCAGAATTGGGCGGCGGCTCAACGACCAGCTTGGACGCCAGGGCGGCCTCAAGCTTAAAGCCCATGCAAGGCGGCACTGCGGTTCTAAAGACATTCAGCTCCATTTCTAAAGGTTTGATATATAGATTATACTTGCAGCATATGGCAAAAACTTATGCTGAGTCATTGTGTGGCCGTGTGTGTAGAAATTTCTTTGCATCAGTTATTTTTTCTTACCGGCTGCTATTCCAGCAATTGCCTGTGCAGCGAAATGCTTAACATCCACATCAGCATCAGCATTCAGTTTGTCCAATGTTGGCTTCACTTGCGAATCGATAACGCTCGCCTCCAGGAACGGGGAAATCTTCTGCAATGTTTTAGCTACATTGAAACGCACATTGGCAACTGGATCGGCGGCGAGCAGCAAAACAGTGGGCAGCAACAGTTTCGTGGTGATTTCAGTGCCGCAAACCTCAGCCAAAACATTTAGACAGAAGAGACAGGTCATTCCTTAAAAGAATCGATATTAATAAACAATAGATAATAACCTATAATAATTTGTGCTTACTGTGCAAATAGTTCTTGTTGCGCGACATAACTAATATCATTGGAATAATGGCCTGCTCAGCCCAGGGCGCACCAAACTGTTCGACCAGCTTCTTCATATTTAATGTGGCGGCCTCTCGAATGGCATATACATGATCGTTCAGCCAACCCATGCAGAGACCGCGCAGCTTCTGATCGAAGAACTCCTGGCCCAGCTGACCAGCCAGCGCGGGCATATACTCAATGATAGCAAGACGTACACGCCATTTGGAGTCCTCTGCAAGCTCCACGATGGCGGGAAGAAGAGACTGTTGAAATGAAATTGAATGGCATAAGAACTGTAAACAATCGAAATTTTGTAAGAGTTTAATTATTTACCTGCGATAGCTGCTGAATACCGATGACATCATTGACACAATCCAAATTTGAGATTATATTCAGACGCACTTCTGGGCATTCGTCCTTCAGCTGAATGAGGAACAGTGGCAATAATTGCTCGACTGTTTGATAAGCACCCAGCATCGGGCTTAGACCCATTATGACAGAAGCCAGCGCTGACTTCACATGTGGATTGGGATCACTGACCAAATCGCGTACGTATGGCAAAATGGAGCTCAAAATGATTTGCATCTGATTGGCTTTGTCCAAGTTGGCGCAAAAGTCTTTGACTTTAGTGGCCACAGCGGCGCGCACCTCAGCCTCGGCATCCTTGAGCAGATACTGAAAAGCGGGCACTAGATCGACGCGTGTTATCTCGGGACCCACAGCCTTCTGTAGATCCACAAACTTCTCGGCGACCATATAGCGCACACGCCACGATGAATCGCTGGCACACTGACGCAGCGTAGGCAACACCAGCTGCAAAGAGTTTCGATATTAATATGGTTTATGAATATGAAATGGTAATTATTTCACTAACATGTTCAACATCGTCCTGTGGCAGCAATTGAGCAATGCTGACACATGCTTCGACGGCTAACAGTCGCACCGAGTCTTGATCATCCTGTGCCAGTTGTACAAAATTCGGTATCAAGTCCGATTTGAGATATTCCGTTTCGACCACTTTGGCGAATTCGCCCAATTTATTGGCTGCGGCACGTCGCACCATTGGCGTTTCGTCCTGGCACAATTTCCGGAAATTTGCACGCAATTCGGCCTTCACGGGCTGTGTGACGCGTGGATAGCACACGGAGAATAAACCACAAGCCGACGTGCGTGAGGTAAACCAATCGCCAGACACCAAACGCTGCAACGTTGGCACCACATGTATCTCCAAATCTAGAGCACTGTGCTCCGCAGCAACAGTGCGCAGAGATTCAACTGCCTTGTCTCGCACAACTGTTTCCTCAACAGTAGCTAAGCTTTCCAGCGGCGGCAACAAATACATCGCATACTCGGGTCCACCCACAAGACCTGAAAGATACACCATGCACACATATTTATATATACATATATATCCGTATTACAAATTTGATAAGAATCAACTATTTCCATACTTGTGAAATTGCCCAATTGATCGGCCAATGCGAGCAGCACTTCATCTTCATCGTATATGGTCTCAGTTAAAAAAGGTATCAGTTCGGAACGTGTGCGTTCCTCGCCCAAAGCAAGGGCAATAGTCGATAGCTTTTTGATCGAATTCAAACGCAGCTGCGAAAAGATGATAAATGATTAAATTATTAATCAAAACAAAATAATATATGATAAGAGAGTAAGTTAGGAGTACCGAATAATAAATACTCTAGCATAGATATCACATATACGATTAAATCTACTTAATTTTATAGTTTAACTGACGATCAGTGTTTCTTTTCTGATAGCAGACAATCAGACAAATTGACAAATTGACGTTAATCAGAAATATAAATTTGTTTATATGTATATTCTATTAAATTCAACCCTTACTTCGCTTACATATCTCATGACAAAGTTATAAGCATTGCAAGCCTATAAGAGTAGCTGCAGCTTTACTCACACACAAACACATGTACATATACTCGCGCTCATACATACGAATTGCTATTCACAATGTGACGCATTTTTTAATGCATAGTTATGTATGTATGTGTGTGTGTGTACACGGCTATGCTTATACATACCTACATACAATGTCAGATTATAACCAAATATACATTTGTTTAATATTGACGTTATAACTAACCTGCACATCCTCATTTTTCAATTCGTCAATTAATACCGCAATGGGATAAAGAGAATCATCGACAGATTTGTCGCTTGCTGCCATTTTTCTTTTCTCACTCACACAGTAGTATAGAAAATCGGTTTCTTTTCAACTATTCCGCACGAAATACACTAGACGCCCAACACCAAATTATCGAATTACTGTTATAATTAAATGCTTTCGCACAGTATTTATTTTAATTTATTTGAAAATGTCCACAATTTAAAAAACTTCTTTGATTGATTTTCCAGTGAAAATGCGATGTCGATTCCGTGCAAAAAAATTTTTTTTGGTTCTATGAAATGACACAACGAGACAGAACGATGCTACTCGATACTTTTTGCGTTAACAGCAACGTTTGCCCGGTAAACAGAATTACTCCCCCACTTAACAGACTGGAGAACGAGAAAATGCCGGAAAATAAAAATAATCGTATTTATATTTTCTTTTTTAATTTTCTAAAAACGAGACAAACTCTGTTAATTTCAGCAACTGATCGTCGCTGGCAACACGAGGTGTAGGCTCTTTCATTTTCGGCAGCAGAATTCGCTTATCACCATCCTGTTCTCGTGTCCAATCTGAGCAGGCGTTGTGCAGCTCCTCTGCTGTCATCTGCGCCATTTCCATCAAATTCTGCTCGTATATTGAAACGTATGCCGTAGACGTCAGGTTGAAAAGCTCCTCGCGTTGCTTGGCTATAATTGAATTATATTATATATAAGCGAAATATTTACATGATTTTTTTAGCCCCTGCTTACCCAAAAGATCATCAATGATAGGCTTATTAGTCTCGGACCAGTCGTATTTAATATGTTTAAAGAAATCTGCATAGTTGTTGTGCTGCAGTGCAAGATTCAATAGATTTAATTGGGCCAGTTCTTTGTTTTGTTCCTTTAGATTATTAGCTATACGCATCCAAAGAAATTTCGCATTGGCTCTGCAAGCATAGAATTCATAAATAACACACAAAGCATTAGCTTTTTAGCCTCACGCACAATTTGTTTTGATAGAGATAAATCGCCATCAGCTGGTGGTAAACTTCAACGCCCGGCGCTATGTTCTGGAAAATTACAATTAATATTGTTGCTTTCTTATTCTATTTCATTTTATTTAATCACCTCTAGCTCCTCATTTTGCAGCCTATTGAGCTTATCACTGTATTTATCTTGCTGCATTTTATCTATTCTAAAAATTACTTTAAACAACTGATTTTAGAACAAATTTGCTGTAAGCAATCTATCCATATACACATAACGAGTAACGAATTCGTTATTGTTTGCCATTCCTCTGTTATGTGTGGAGCAATTATGTCAACTAACAAATATGCCAATGCAACTCTGCATATATTTTGTAGAGTTCGTTTGTAGAGTGTTGTTCCACAAGTCTCCACTTTCTTTTCGGTGTAAAAAACTAAGCTAGTAACATCATGGGTCGTATGCACGCTCCTGGGTAGTTGATTTTTATATTGTTTAGAGACGTGTATTTTTGTAAAATGTGCTTGACTGACGTGCCACAAGAGGCCCACATCATAGCAATTTTATGGCTGCAGATATTGCGCTAGTTATGATCCCATTTTAAGCCACCATGGCAAGCACATGTTGCGAATGAAATGCGCTCTCTTCTTCTTCCGCCCATTGTGGCCATTCACAGGCAAATCTAACAAATACAATTTACTTTGCAGCAAGGGTATATCCCAATCAGCCCTTCCCTACAGACGCACAGTGCCATCATGGCTGAAGCTGAACGCTGAGGATGTTAAGGAGCAAATCAAGAAGCTCGGCAAGAAAGGCCTGACACCCTCGAAAATCGGTATTAATGTTGTATTTGTTTACGATTTGAGGTTATGTTAATATACACTTGATATTCAATCATTTTTAGGTATCATCCTGCGTGATTCCCATGGTGTGGCTCAGGTTCGCTTTGTCAATGGCAACAAAATTCTTCGCATCATGAAATCGGTGGGTCTCAAGCCCGATATCCCCGAGGATCTATACCACATGATCAAGAAGGCTGTCGCCATCCGCAAGCATTTGGAACGCAATCGCAAGGATAAGGACGGTAAATTCCGTTTGATTCTGGTCGAGTCCAGAATTCACCGTCTGGCTCGCTACTACAAGACCAAGAGTGTGCTGCCCCCCAACTGGAAATACGAGTCCAGCACCGCTTCTGCTCTTGTTGCCTAAGTTTTCAATAATGTGAGTGCATACATTTTTAATGTACGTGAAGAACAGAAAAGAATAATAAAAACAAAAATTTACAAAATAAACAAAAGTGTATCAACTGTAGGTAAGAATAAAAACTACATATTGTATATTAACGTTTGTTTCATATCAATTGGATAGGGTGGGTCTTTAGCTGGTTGCTAATAACAACTTGTTTTGAATATATATTAAAGGGGAGATATATTTACTTATATAAGAAGGACAAACTAATGTCGGTTAATAGTTCATATTGATCTAATAAATTACTAAAAAGGTGAAAGTTAATACATAAATATAAATCGCCGATTATAGTCACAAACTTTGTACAAAAACATATTCAATGTTTTAAAACTATATAAAAAAAAAAGAAAGGTAAATAATAACTAACATTTTTATTTTTTATTTTTTCAAAACAAAAAGCACAAAAATAATCTAGATTCGTTATACTGGTCACAAATTCAGCTTAATACACGTATGTTTAAAAAGGTACTTTATTACTTTCAATGGTACATTTTTTCTAACGAAAAAGTATTTAGTTGGTACATTTTGTTGGTAGCTAACAAAAGCGTACATTTTCATATTCACATACGTACATACAAAAATAAATAAAAGTGAATAAGTATTAGCTTTCTATATAAACACTTATAAATAAAATATAATATTTCAAAAACACTAATTTTCAAAGAGAATTAAAAATTTGTGAGCCTATCCATATGTGCCATGTCAATAATCCATAGGGCCGAATTAAGAAAATTGATTGCCGTTCGCTTTTAATATTATTAATTTCTCCAGAACTATGGTATTCGAATGCTTTCCAATTGTCAATAACCAATAAACTTGTTGATTAATTCACTTTACATATGCGTATATGTAAGCATGCATGTTGGCATAAGCACTTACATATGTATGTAAAATACATTGTACATGACATACCTATATATCTCACACTGTGGCAAATTCAGTTGAAAAGAGCCTCAATATGCCAGCTGTTTTTCAGTAGCATGTTGCCCTTTCAGGCGGACGGTTCGGCTTTTTTTTGTTGTTGCGTGTTTGTGCTGTTCTACGTCATTCTTAATTGCTTTTCGTTTCCCACAACAACAAATTGAATAGAATGATTTTGTACATTTATTGAACATTGTTTAATTAAAATAAAAAAGAAACGTACGTATGTACATGTGGTTATTTTCGATTCGCATCAATCGAACAATTAAATTAATTTGAAATGTGTTTACAGTTATTATATACCTATGTATATGTGTACTGCATTGTGCGATTAGATAATTTATACGGAACTGCAAAAACGACCTTTATCTCGCATAACAATAGCTAACAGCGATTTGTGAATAAGCAAAGGAACTCAGTTTTCCGCTAACTGTTTTTACGGATATAAGATAAGCGCGCCTACACAGGCATTCCTGTGTGTCTGTCCGCATGAGTGTGTATGTGTGCACGTATAAATAGAGGCAAAAGGGAATCGAAAACAAGAACCGCGTGTTCTTTTAAAATAAATATGTACATATGTACATGCTTCTGCAAACATGTGTATACATACACTCATACATACAAATGCCTGTATGTACATATGTATGTATGTCGGTGAATACTGCGGCCCATAGTGAGATTTGCGCTGGAGTTGGATTTTAGATATTTATTAATATAATCTTGCGTTTTTGTAGTTTTTTTTTTTTCTAAATTTGTTTATGCACATGTAGGCATGTTCGTGCATATAAATCGTCTTCTTTTTTTAAGTACCGTTCATTGTTAGTAAGATTGCAATAATGTTTACTACATTTGCCGGCATCAGTCGTGTGAAACATGCATATGTACATACATACACATGTATGGATCCACTTGTTTGTATTCACTCGAATGTGTGTATGTAAGTGTGCATGCGCGCCCACCAAGTGAAGTCATATTCAAATTTGACACACACAAATACGCAAATTCTATTCAGTTCACATCTGCAAACATACACACTCTCACGCAGCCAGACAAGTAATCGTGCGATTGGGGCGCCTCTCTGCAGATAATTTGTTTATTTTAATTTCGATTTGTTTATTATGAGCTCAAGCTACAAAGTAAGTTGTTTGTTTTCGCATAATTGTGTAAAATGTTAGACTTCAAAAGCTTATAATACAAAAACACACTCCCATTCAACTGTAATTATACACATACATATGTATGTGTAGAATGCTAAATAATAGCTTGCAACGAGAGCGGATCAATCAATGCGATTGCAATAGTAATTAGCAATTCAAAAAAAAAAAAAAACTACCAATTTACTTTTACATAGATTTTTTTTTTTTTTTTTTTTTCTTAAATCTCAATTTGTTTTTCAGCCTGAACGGTTAAAATGCAATCTATAAAAACTGCAGATTTGCCGGAAAATCCGCGAGAACATGCGAATTTTATATCGGCAGCATGTTTTTGGTAAGTTGCCTTTAATTTGAAATTAATTATTATTTTGATGTTTTATATATGTATTTATAAATTTTACCATCAGGTACACCATGCCCACTTTCCTGAAGGGGCGCAAGAAAGTGCTGGAAACTGAGGATCTCTTTAAAGCACTGAAGGAACATAAATCAGGTTCGTTTATTTACACTTGCGCAATAACAAAGAACATGAACATTTAATAATATGATATATATGGATATTTTCCTCGCCGAAATTTGAAGCCAGTAACTTCAAGAATATAATTATATTGCAAAAATAAATAGTACTTTCCGATTTTCTGGACACCAAATGAAATGTTTACACTAACAGAAACTAACTTGTTGACAAAAAATATATTTATAAATTATACGACAATTTTGCTGTCAATTAAATTATTATTAACTAGACGGTCTAGCAATTTACTAAAGATCATTTAATAATATCTTTAGACGGACCTGCGAGCAAATGAAAATAATTACTACTGTAATTGTATTAAATATTTTAATTTGTATATTATGAAGTGCAGAAATTAATTACTTATGTAATATGAAACGTGACTGCATAATTTCATCATATTATGAAAACAGAAACAATTATCAGTTATCATTTACATATAATCAATCTTATCAATTAGACTGTGCATAAAAATTGTCACATGATTGATATGTGACATATACATACGTATTTATAAGTCTACTATGCATAACTTTCATATTTATATTTTTTTAAAACAACAAATTTCATTCAATGAACATTTGCGATAACTAAGTCTATGAAAATAAAGCAATTACATTTAAATAGTTTTGTCTATAAGCGGGATTTTTTAAATGTATAAATAATAAATAATAATTAAAAAAAAGAGTAAAGAAAAAGAATATATATTTATATTTATACTTATATTTACTAATTATATATAAACATTAATCTAAAACTACCTTAAATATTGAGCTTTTTAGTTTTTATTGATATATTTTTGAAATATTTACTATATTTATATATATGTATATATATATTTACATATTTTTTTTTTATTTTATATTTTTTATTTTTTTGCTATAGTACCTCATAAGTATAGGCAGATTTATTGCTCATAAAAAAATATAGATTGCTTCAGAAACTCCTCTAACTAAAGTAGGCCAGATAAATACAAACATACAGAAAGTTGAAAGGCAAACAAGCGTCAGCTCTGTAGCTAAGGCGTTCCTTTTTGAGAGCATTCACTGTTGTCACTGTGTGGATCTGTAGACAGCGAAAATACGAATATATAGAATTCCATTTGAGACAATCGCCAGCATTGCGTGATCTGAACTTATCAGGTCTTAAAAAAGCCATGTAAAATCGGACGTTGACTGGCGAATTGTTTGTTTCAGATACATTTTGTAATGTTTCTCCGATGATAAGACTTGGCCTACAATGATTTAATAGGTTTATTTACAAACTTCGCAAAGGGCGAAGTTTTCAGGGCGCAGTAGATTGCATCAGCGGGTATGATTGAATATTAATATATTTACAATGATAATAATTATTATTATTTTAATTTTTTGTTGTTGTCAGAAACCCTTGGCAATGAGTTGTGCGATGCCTGGGAGCGGGAGCTGCAGAAGAAGCAGCTGAGCCCTAAGAAGGAGCCAAGTCTGCTGCGTGCCCTGGTGCGCGTCTTTGGCCTCCACTTTGGCATGCTCGGCCTGGTGCTGTTCATGCTGGAGCTGGGCCTGCGCACGGTACAGCCGCTGTGTCTGCTGAAGCTGATCTCGTATTATACCTACGATGCGGAGTCCAAAGAGAACGCCTATTACTATGCAGCGGGCGTGGTCGCGTGCAGCGCCCTGAATGTCATCATTATGCATCCCTATATGCTGGGCACAATGCATGTGGGCATGAAGATGCGCGTTGCCATTTGCAGCATGATCTATCGCAAATCGTTGCGGCTGAGCAAGACGGCGCTGGGGGACACGACAGCCGGGCACATTGTGAATCTGATGTCGAACGATGTGGGACGGCTGGATTTGGCGACAATATTTGTGCATTACCTGTGGGTGGGGCCATTGCAAACGCTGTTCATCACATATCTCATGTATTTGGAGGTAGATGTGGAATTACTCCAATAAGTGATATATATAATACCATAGGCATTCTCTTTCAGATTGATATTGCTGCTGTCTTTGGTGTAGCATTCATGCTGCTCTTCATACCCCTGCAGGCCTGGCTGGGCAAGAAGACGTCGGTGCTGCGGCTGCGTACAGCATTGCGTACGGATGAGCGTGTTAGGATGATGAATGAGATCATTGCTGGAATTCAGGTGATCAAGATGTATGCCTGGGAATTGCCCTTTGAGACCATGGTGGCATTTGCTCGCAAAAAGGAAATCAATTCTATACGACATGTCTCCTATATACGTGGCATTCTGTTATCCTTCATCATATTCTTGACGCGCGTATCCATCTTTCTGAGTCTCGTTGGCTATGTGCTCCTGGGCACATTCCTAACGCCCGAGGTGGCCTTTGTGATAACGGCTTACTATAATATCTTGCGCACCACCATGACTGTGTTCTTTCCGCAAGGCATCTCCCAGATGGCCGAGGCACTGATCTCAGTCAAGCGTGTTCAAACCTTTATGCAGTACGAGGAGACCGATGTTGTGGATAAATCCTTGGAGGTGCCCCTGGTCTCACCGGGTAGCAATCAGACGACAGTTCACTCCAAATTGGAACAGGAGACAGAGGATGCCAAAGAGAAACTGCTAACGCCAACAAAACTTCCGCACATCAACGAGAATGCCGTGCTCTCCGAAGCGCAAATTTCCATCAATGCATTGAAGGCCAAGTGGGATGTCAGCTCACCGGATTACACCCTCAATGGGGTCAATTTACGTGTTCAGCCGGGCACTATGCTTGGCATTGTGGGACGCACAGGCGCTGGCAAATCCAGCTTGATTCAGGCTATACTGGGAGAGCTGCGTGCGGAGTCGGGCGAGATACGGGTGAATGGCACCTTCTCCTATGCATCCCAAGAGCCCTGGCTCTTCACAGGCACTGTGCGCCAGAATATTCTGTTTGGCCAGGCCATGGACAGGCGTCGCTATGCTCAGGTGGTGAAGAACTGTGCGCTGGAGCGTGACTTTGAGCTGTTGCCATATGGAGACAAGACGATTGTGGGCGAACGTGGTGCCTCGCTGTCGGGTGGACAGAAGGCGCGCATTAGCCTGGCACGCGCGGTCTATCGTCAGACGGCCATCTATTTGCTGGACGATCCACTTAGCGCCGTCGATCCGCATGTGGCGCGGCATCTCTTTGAGAAATGCATGCGTGGCTTCTTGCGGGATAGAATTGTAATCCTCGTCACCCACCAGCTGCAATTCCTGCAGCATGCCGATCAGATTGTCATTCTCGATAAGGGACAAGTGAGCGCTGTGGGCACATACGAATCGCTGCGCGAATCGGGTCTAGATTTCGCTGCAATGCTAGCGGATTCGTCGCGCGATGAGCATGGCAGTGAGGAGCGCTCTCGGTCCAGATCGGGCTCGGCCAGCGACAAGCGAAGGAACAGCGAGCAGTCGCTTCTCTCGCTGGCCGATTCCTGTGTGGACGAGGCAACTGCTGCCCAAATGCACGTGCAGGAGTCACAGGAACAGGGACGCATCGGACTGGGCCTCTACAAAAAGTACTTCAAGGCAGGCGGCGGCATCTTTGCGTTCATTGTCATGGCGAGCTTCTGTGTGCTCTCCCAGATAATGGCCTCACTGGGCGACTACTTCCTGTCTTATTGGTAAGTATTGATATAATGCAGCAACATTTCCATATTTAATCTCCTTTCACGCACAGGGTGGCCAAGAAGGGCAACGTGAGAGGCATGAACAGCAACAGTACCCTCTTGTCTGATTCGGCTGCTTCGGGCGTTGCCAACGACACCACCACAATGGAGTCGGAGCATGTTCTCGAATCTCGTCTCTGCAGCTGGCTGAACGAATTGGGTTGGTCCGTGGACGCTGAGCGGCTGGATACCTACATATTCACACTGATTATCATTGCCACCATAACCGTCACCCTGGCCCGTTCGTTTTTGTTCTTCAATCTGGCCATGAAGGCATCCACGAAGCTGCACAACTTAATGTTTCGCGGCATCACACGTGCGGCCATGTATTTTTTCAATACAAATCCATCGGGTCGTATATTGAATCGCTTCTCCAAGGATATGGGTCAAGTGGATGAGATATTGCCAGCTGTGATGATGGACGTCATACAAATCTTTCTAGCACTCGGTGGCATTGTCATTGTCATTGCTATTGTTAATCCACTGTTTCTCATTCCCACCGTGGTGTTGGGCATTATTTTCTATCAGCTGCGCACGTTCTATCTGAAAACGTCACGGAATATTAAACGCTTGGAGGCCATTAGTAAGTAATTTGTTAATACAGTAAATTACTGTCATCACACTGTACAGTAATTTATATTTTGTGTACTCTGAATCTCTATCTAATTAAAAATCAAATTTGCAGCGCGCTCACCCATCTACTCGCACATGACTGCCTCGCTGACGGGCTTGTCCACGATTCGCGCCTTTGGAGCCCAGCGGGTGTTGATCAGCGAATTCGATAATCACCAGAATCTGCACAGCTCAGCATTCTATATGTTCATTAGTACATCGCGTGCCTTTGGCTATTGGCTGGACTGTTTCTGTGTCATCTACATTGCCATTGTTACGCTCAGCTTTTTCATCTTTCCTCCCGCCAACGGCGGCGAAGTGGGTTTGGCCATAACGCAGGTATGTGGCATCAATATTATGTGCGCTGTAAAGCAAACTAATTGGATTAAAACCAATTGACCAGGCCATGGGCATGACTGGCATGGTGCAGTGGGGCATGCGTCAATCGGCGGAGCTGGAGAACACAATGACCGCTGTGGAACGTGTCGTCGAATACGAGGATATTGAACCGGAGGGCGCTTTGGAAGCACCGGCTGACAAGAAGCCGCCCGCCAGCTGGCCCGAGCATGGCCAGATTGCATTTGAAGATCTTAGCTTGCGCTATTTTCCCGATCCCAAATCAGAGAATGTGCTCAAATCTCTTAACTTTGTTATCAAAGCGCGCGAGAAGGTGGGCATTGTGGGTCGGACAGGTGCTGGTAAATCGTCTTTGATTAATGCCTTGTTCCGTCTGTCATACACCGATGGCTCCATTCTAATCGATAAACGGGACACCCAAGCAATGGGTCTGCACGACTTGCGCAGCAAGATATCGATTATACCCCAGGAGCCGGTGTTGTTCTCCGGCACAATGCGCTACAATCTGGATCCCTTCGATGAGTATAGCGATAGCAAGTTGTGGTCGTCCTTGGAAGAAGTGAAGCTAAAGGACGTCGTGGCTGAGCTCTCCAGCGGGCTGCTAAGCAAAATAACGGAGGGCGGCACCAATTTCAGTGTGGGCCAACGTCAATTGGTTTGCTTGGCGCGAGCCATTTTACGTGAGAATCGTATACTGGTCATGGACGAGGCCACCGCCAATGTGGATCCGCAGACGGATGCACTCATTCAGGCCACCATTAGGAATAAGTTTAAGGACTGCACTGTACTTACCATTGCCCATAGGCTGCACACGATTATGGATTCGGATAAGGTGCTCGTCATGGATGCTGGCCAAGTGGTTGAATTTGGAGCACCCTATGAACTGTTAACCAGTGCAGAGAGCAAGGTGTTCAACGACATGGTCAAGCAGACGGGCAAAGCAACTTACGACAATCTGTTCCAAGTTGCCAAGAAGGTAGTTTATTCTAATGTCTCTGGAAATTTGGTGTTTTTAAATTTAAATTGAAATTTAAAATATTTTTGTATATTTACTTTTAGGCATTCGAAGCGGCACAGCAATCTCGCAGATTATCGTCGTAAGGTCATGTTTCTTTGGTGTTTTTCTTCAAGTCTAGGCCGGTCCTTCGATTGTAAATAAATTCATCCAATTCCACTTTATAATACGATATTCCTAAACATTTTATGTGTACTTGTGAATGTGCCTATGCATTGAATTTTGAATTGTTTATGTTTATATATTTGTATATGTATGTTAAGTGTAAAGCTGCAAGGAACAGAGTGCCTTCAACAATAAACAATAAACTACTTATCGATGTACTTATAAAAATAAATTTTAAAAAATCAGAATTAAGACTTTGTTTTCTCTATAGAAAGAACATGAAGTAAATGCATACAATTAACAAAATATAAAATAAATGAAATAAAAATGATTATAAAAAGTTAAAAATGCTAAAAGAAATAAATTTTGCTTTTATTGCTTTTACTAATTTAATTTTGAAATCATTTAATATATTTCAAATGTTGGTTCATGGTCCACTCTAATGCTAACGGAATATATATGTACAATTTGTAACAGTGTGGCAGCATTGTTAACTGTGCCGGCAACAGCTGTTAGAACAGCTGGTAATTAAAATTCCGAGAGACTAAATTAGTTTTAGTTGTGCTTTGAGCAGCGAGCGGAAAACTTGTATGCGTGTTCATACAAATATTTTATTTATTGAATGGAAAGTTTTTATTGTTGTTTTTTCGCTAAATATTTACGCGCAAATTCTAGTGATAAAAACGCGCCATTGCATAATTGGAGGCGTCGGTTTGCGTGCATCTGTGTGTGTGTGCCTGAGTGTATGCTGCGCGCGTATGCTGTGTTCCTTAGCTGTGACGAAATGGCTAATTAGCATAACTGTAATCTTGACAGTGCTTCAGAACGTATGAAAACGTTGGGAAACGTTTACAATTCTTTAAAATTGGCTGTCGGTCTTATATTTGAGGCACAGTGCAAAAAGTGTCCGATTACAATGTTTATTTCGGTGTCGCATGAATTCCAACTAAACTCCAATTGATTTGCTTATTAGAAATTGTGTAAACAAGTAACTGTAAATAAAGCCAAATTTGTTCATTCTCTTTTTTCAATTACTCAGATATTGGAACTGTTTGGAGATGGTAGCTGACAAGCTGGCGCCCAATCCGCGAGAGACGGCTAGCTGTCTCTCTGCCGTTATGTTCTGGTAAGCTGATATAGTCTTGCAATATAAGCTTCCCAATTAGATTTTATAAATTGCAATTGGATAAATGTGTTGTAATATTTATTATTCATAATATTTTATCAATGTTTTTTTTTGTTTTTTGTTTTTTTTTACAAGCTGGATCTTTTTATTAACTGTCAAGTGCACTATCTATTTTGTGTGATAAGATAGAAATGATTATTATTTTTATATCACCTGCAATCATACAACATGTGCGTGATCAAATTTTTGATGTTCAATTTGGCAATTTAAAAAATTTTTAAAAGAGATAAATAAAATGATAATAATGTAAAATTGATTGTTCAATTTGTTTTAATTAATTGATAATCTTGTACTTTATTGCAATTTTTGTAAAAAAAAAAAAAAATTCAACAAAAAATGGATTGATTATTTTGAAATTAGCTAAACGAATATATACACAATATATATAAAATAGGTCTTTATTCTTGTTATTTAAATACAAATGAAAAATTTTTAATAGTGCTCATAGATAATCAATATTATTCAATGTGGGTACTTCAAATAATTAATAATATTTTGCAGGGTATTTCTTAGTTTTGCTTGACCAACCTGTTCTTATCGCCACTCACTACCAGATGTTTGTATCTTTACAGCTTTGCGCTACCCATTTTATTCAAGGGACGCAAAAAAAAGTTGGAATCCAACGATCTATATGATGTGCTCAGCGAGCATAAAGCAGAAAAATTGGGCGAGAAGCTTTACCGAACCTGGGAAGCTGATTTCAAGGCGCAAAGTCAAAAGGGTGCCAAAAAGCCGAGCATGTTACGAGTGGTTCTCAAAGTATTTGGCTGGGAACTGATCATATCGGGCATTGTAATTGCAGTTTTAGAGCTGGGCCTGAGGTAAGTGTTCGATCGATAAGGTTGTAGTATATGTATACCAAATAATAATATAAAAGATAAGAACTAGCTGTCGTGCTACTGTATGCGGTAGCCGGAATAGATCTGGGAAATAATCTAAGCAGATAAGTTCGTCTAATTAATAGGTTTGGTTTGTTGTGACGGTGTTTTGAGCATATCTCAATGACGAGACGCGCTAAGGCCTCAAATTTGGTGTCTCATTCACATATCATAAGTCTGTCAGTCATTGGGAAGATATACTTAAGGCCTTGGCAATAAAAAGTAAGCACTTTGCGCCCGAACGTCACTGACTGCATACTACGCATAACAGGCGTTGATAGACGGTGTTTTGAATATACATACATATATTCCTGAATACATAACCACTGAGTGCTCAGACTTATTTGATATGTCCACTAAAGTCGTGCCCAATCGGAAAATGAATTATCTGATGACTAGAATCAGAAAATGGGTTTGGAATAAGTAAGACTGACTACCTCTAAGTCCTATTAGTCTTTTACCTGCATTCCTATAATCTCTATAGTCTCCCGACTAAATTTCTCTATATGACTATAAGCCTTACTCTCCCTATGAATACTCAGTTAACTTCCAACTTGTAAAACATATATTATATACATATATGAACTTCATCATAGTTTTGGATACTTTTAAAGTTTATTGGGTATTTTATAGTCAGTATTATAAATAATAATAATAATCTGCTGTATCCCATTTCCCTTAGATTTCCCTTCTAGTTCTAGGCTTTCTTCTAATAAGCTATTCTCTCCATAAGTACTCACATATATTTCGTCTTTCTTCTGCAGAAGTACCATTCCATTATTGCTGGCGGGTCTCATAAACGAGTTTACCTTGCATGGGAATGGCAGCAGTGTCAAGGCCCAGCTCTACGGCCTTGGTCTGGTGTCCTGCACTGTGCTCAGCGTGCTGCTGTTCCATCCGTTTATGATGCACATGATGCATTTGGCCATGAAGATGAGAGTAGCCGTTAGCAGCGCCATCTATCGGAAGGGCTTGCGGCTGAGCCGTACGGCCCTGGGAGGCACAACGACGGGGCAGGTGGTGAATCTGGTGTCCAATGACTTGGGTCGCTTTGATCGTGCCCTGATCCACATGCACTTCCTGTGGCTCGGTCCACTGGAGCTGTTGATTGCCTCGTACTTCCTGTATGCGCAGATCGGTGTCGCCTCCTTCTATGGCATTGCCATACTCTTGCTCTATGTGCCACTGCAGACGTACCTGAGCCGGCTGACCTCGGCGCTGCGACTGCGCACAGCGCTGCGCACTGATCGACGTGTGCGGATGATGAACGAGATCATAGCCGGCATCCAGGCGATCAAGATGTACGCCTGGGAGCAGCCGTTCGAGCAGATGGTCGCCAGGGCGCGAGTCAGCGAAATGAACGTCATACGCAAGGTGAACTATATACGCGGAATCCTATTGTCGTTTGAGATAACCCTGGGACGCTTGGCCATCTTTGCCAGCCTTCTGGCCTACGTGCTGGCTGGAGGTCAGGTCACGGCGGAGCAGGCGTTCTGTGTGACGGCCTTTTATAATGTCCTGCGGCGGACCATGAGCAAATTCTTTCCCAGTGGCATGTCTCAAGTAGCGGAGCTGTTGGTCTCGTTGCGCCGCATAACAGCCTTTATGGTGCGCGAGGAGACGGATGTGGCCATGTTGGAGGAGGAGCCCGAGGAGGAGAAGGCGGCGGAGAGCAAGAAACTGCTAGCGAATGGCAATCAGCAGCAGCTGGGTTCGGATATTGGTGTTGAGATCAAGCAGCTGAAAGCACGTTGGGATACGCAGCACGGGGAGCCCATTTTGGATGACATCACTATGGAGCTGAAGAGCCAGCAGCTGGTCGCTGTCATTGGACCCGTGGGCGCCGGCAAATCCAGTCTCATCCAGGCCATTCTCGGTGAGCTGCCAGCGGAGGCGGGCGAGGTGAAGCTGAACGGACGCTGCTCCTATGCGTCGCAGGAGCCATGGCTTTTCTGTGCCAGCGTGCGCGACAATATACTCTTTGGCCAGCCGCTGGATAGGCAACGTTATCGAACGGTGGTCAAGATGTGTGCACTGGAGCGGGACTTTGAGCTGTTGGATCAGGGCGACAAGACCCTTGTGGGGGAACGGGGAGTGTCGCTCTCCGGCGGACAAAAGGCGCGCATTAGCCTTGCACGCGCTGTCTATCGCAAGGCCGATGTTTATCTGCTCGACGATCCACTGAGTGCAGTGGACACGCACGTGGGACGACATCTGTTCGAGAAATGCATGCGAGAGTTTCTGCGCAAGAAGCTCGTCATCCTGGTCACGCATCAGCTGCAGTTCTTGGAGCACGCCGATCTGATTGTGATCATGGACAAGGGCCGCGTCTTGGACATTGGCACCTATGAGCACATGCTCAAGAGCGGACAGGACTTTGCCCAGCTGCTGGCACAGCGAGAGCCGGAGGAGAACGAAGAGGAGCAGCAGGGGGAGGCGGACGTGGACTCAGCTGGTGCAGGTGATGCCAACGAAATCTCGAACTCGTACTCACGCCAGAATAGCGTCGAGAGTCGCACCAGCCTATCCACTATGGACTCCAGTGTGAATGATTCGTTGATGGCAGGCAAGGAGCGCCCAAAGGAAGTTCAAGAATCGCGCTCCTCCGACAAAATTGGCTTGGGCATGTATCAAAAATACTTCACTGCCGGCTGCGGCTGCTTGATGTTTCTGTTTGTGATCTTCTTGTGTCTGGGCACACAAGTGATGGCATCCTGGGGCGATTACTTCCTGTCCTACTGGTGAGTAGAATTAGAAGGAATAATTAGAAATAAAGAATAATTTCAATTTTCGCTGATAAGACACACAAGCAGTAATTAATTTAATTAGGAAAATATATGCATTTTATAATAATTAAAATCAAAAAAATGTTTAGATTAAGATTGAGTTTGCAGTCACGTAGATTAAATGGTAGGCAAGAGTAGTTATAATATAATAGTTCTTATAAGAATACATATTTACATACATTCATATATGTATTGGATTTTAACAGTGGGTATTAATGTTAAATGAATGACTGTAACAGTTTGCTGTTGTGTTAGTAGAATGTGAAGCTAGCGTAAGATGATCAGCAAGCAGGATAGCTCGCGAATAGTTTTTCTTCTAAGTATTTCCTTCAACAATTTCTTCCTCTGAGTATTTCCTATAATAATGTTTTCTCAGTGTTACCTCTAAGTATTCCTTCCAAGTATTTCTTCCAAATATTTCTTCCATCGCCGACCGAGGAGTAAATATTTACTCACACTTCACTTGACACTTGCACGACTGACCCCCATCGGGCTTGGGCGACTGAAGAAGTGCTGCAGCTGCTGCCCTTTATATAGGGCGACTTTCACTCAATCACTCAAATGTTGAGCCCGACGTCAGGTGGAGGTCGTTGCAGTCGAACTTTAATTGACCAATGGGAACACTCTCTGCTGCTGGAAGCATTCTAGTTTCGTTCTCCTTAAATATAAGTAGCCAATGAATACTGCGGCATACAAATAGATAACTTTAATGATCCTATGTAGCTCCTCTTCTTCCTTTGCTTTAGTCTGGCATGCAGAGAGACAGACAGAGAGCCAGACTGTGAGGTAGGCACGAAAACAGAAAGAGAGACAGATATACATATGTATGTACATATGTATATAGGCAACATTCTCCTTTAACAGTCTTATGTTATGTTAGTTCTTAGCAGCTTTTAAATAATAGTAGTAGCTGTTAACTAACATATCATATCATTATCATATACATATGTACATATATACTATGCATGTACTTCCATATTTATATTTATTTGCAGGGTAAAGAACAGCTCGTCGTCGTCCTCGGACATCTACTACTTTGCGGCCATCAATATTACGTTGATCATATTCGCCGTATTGCGTACGCTACTCTTCTTCAACATGGCCATGCATTCGTCCACGCAGTTGCACAACGCCATGTTCCGTAGCATTACGCGAGTAGCCATGCATTTCTTCAATACGAATCCGTCGGGTCGCATACTGAATCGCTTTGCCATGGACATGGGTCAGGTGGATGAGGTGCTGCCGCTTGTCATGCTGGACTGCATCCAGGTATTCCTTACGCTGGCTGGAATAATAACCGTGCTATGTGTTACGAATCCGTGGTATCTGATCAACACGCTGGCCATGCTGCTCTCTTTTTACTATCTGCGCAATTTCTATCTGAGCACATCCCGCGATGTGAAGCGTCTGGAGGCGGTGGCTCGTTCGCCGATGTATTCGCATTTTGGCGCCACCCTGAACGGACTGCCCACCATACGGGCGATGCGTGCTCAGCGAATGCTGATAGCTGAATACGATGACTACCAGGACAAGCATTCCATTGGCTATTACACATTCCTCTCCACCAGCCGAGCCTTTGGCTACTATTTGGATTTATTCTGCGTGATTTACGTGTTGATTATAATACTCAACAACTTTGTGAATCCGCCCGAGAATCCGGGACAAATTGGCCTGGCCATTACACAGGCCATGTCCATGACTGGCATGGTGCAGTGGGGCATGCGACAGTCGGCCGAACTGGAGAACTCGATGACCTCGGTGGAGCGAGTGATTGAGTACCGAAGCCTGAAAGCTGAAGGAGAATTCAATGCAGTGGGAGAGAAGAAGCCGCCAGCCAGTTGGCCACCAGCTGGTCAAATTGTGGCTGACGATTTGAGTTTGCGTTATGCGCCCGATCCTCAAGCTCCGTATATACTCAAGTCATTGAATTTCGTCATTGAGCCACGGGAAAAGGTGGGCATTGTGGGTCGCACGGGCGCAGGCAAATCCTCACTGATTAACGCCCTATTCCGGCTCTCGTATAACGATGGTTCCATAGTGATCGATGGGCGGGACACGGAGGAGATGGGCCTGCACGATCTGCGCAGCAAGATCTCGATTATACCTCAGGAGCCGGTCTTGTTCTCTGGCACAATACGCTACAACCTGGATCCCTTTGAGCAGTATGACGACTCCAAGCTATGGCAAGCTTTGGAGGAGGTGCGTTTGATGAAACATTAGATTATTTAAATAAATTTTAACTCAACTTTAATATTCAGGTACATCTTAAGCAAGAGATCAGCGAGTTGCCGATGGGTTTGCTGAGCAACGTTTCCGAAGGTGGCTCCAATTTCAGCGTGGGTCAACGTCAATTGATTTGCCTGGCTCGAGCTATTCTTCGCGAGAATCGTATTCTGGTCATGGATGAGGCCACCGCCAATGTGGATCCGCAGACGGATGCACTGATTCAGACGACCATTAGGAACAAGTTTAAGGACTGCACCGTACTTACCATAGCCCACAGGCTGCACACGATCATGGATTTGGATAAGGTGTTGGTCTTAGATGCTGGACATGTCGTGGAGTTCGGTTCGCCTTATGAGCTCTTGACAAAGTCGGAGAGTAAGGTTTTTCACGACATGGTCATGCAGACAGGCAAAACAACATTTGAGCAATTACTGAAAATTGCACAGCAGGTAAATAAATAAATCATTTAATTTTGGAATTTCATATAATATGAACTATTTTAAATTTTTAACAGACCTATGAAAAAAGTCAGGAAGAAAAGCCGGATGACCTTAAACAATAAATGATTTTTTTATATCTAGCCAACCTATAGTTATAAACTATGTAGTTTTTACGTGCCTATATAAATGTTCAGAAGTGCTCTGTACTTAAAGTGACTTGAGCAACTTAAATGTTTAGAAATGTTAGTGAAATCATTTATTTTTATATTTTCCTTTACACTGTGAAAGCATTTACTTAATTAGTTACAAATACAAATAAAGCAAAAAGTTGTTAACTAAAAAAAATATTAATAATAAGTAGAATAAAATAAATATATATTTTTACAATGAAATTTCATGTTTTTTGAATACCTAACAAAATTGAAAAACAAAACAAAACAAAGGTGTACCAATTTATAAGACACCACTGCTTAGCGCAAAAATCAAACATTTTGATAATGAGCGCGTATTGCTAATCGATTACTGCAATATACCTATCGATAGACATCGCATAGAACACATGTTATTTGTTTGCGTAAATTTTGTTGTAAACACGTCCTATCTTTTCGACTTTGGCAATTTTCCTTTTTAACTTAATTTAATGTTTGTGTAATGAAAAGAAGTTGCACAATGGATACGCAGTTAATTTATGAGACAGCAATAAAGAAAGGTAAGGAAAATAATATATTAATAGAAGTAAATTGAAATGAATGAGGTGTGTTTATGTTTGTGTGTGTGTGCGTATTTCATTGATAAGAGTAGTTTTTTGGAAGTAATCTTTTTTTTTTTTTCATTAAACACAGCTCAATTGGTGGAGCGTAACCCGCAATTTCAACTGGATCCACTGCGTGTATCTATGCATGATGAAACGGACATAATAAATCTTGCACAGCAAATACAATCGGCGGATAAGCAACTAAAAAATAGTACCCATCAAAAATTGGTTGTTATTCTCGATCAGGTAAGAGAAATATAGAGAAAAGGCTATATATGACTATAAAGGAACATTTATATTTTAGATAAAAATGCTGCAAGCGCAGGCAATGAGCATATTGAAAGAGTCCAATGAGAGTCAAGCCCTGCACAGCGCTGCCTGCAATTTCACTAAGAGGCCTGGACATATTTATCACCTTTATCAAAGATCAACGGGACAGAACTATTTTAGCATGTTGTCACCAGAGGTAAATACTCATGCATTACATTTACAAACATTGTTTAAATATATACAATGTATTGTAGGAATGGAATCCTCCAGCAGATCAAACCTTCAAGGGCAGCTATAGACTGGAATATGATTTAAGCTGGACGCCAATCGATAAAATGAGAGAATACGATGACAAACTCAAACTGGTGGAACAGTGTATAAATAGCAGCAGCAATAATGGCACAATGGCTGCCATAGATTTCAACATAATGAATAATTAAGGAACTAATAAATTTGAATGGGCAGTAGATTGAAATGACAGTTAACTTTTATTTGTTTACCTGAAAACGATATTTAATCAAGTACGGGAGTTCCGCTGTTAAATGCAACATACATTTATCGGCTTCTCGATAGCATATCGGTATTTTTGTCACCGCTATCGTCAGTGCAGCTGTTTTGTTTACGCAGCAACAGCTGTGTTATTTTTTCTGTGAAAAATTTCTAATTTCTGTTTCATTTTTATCGTAATTGTTCATTGTACACGATGTCTGCACAGAACGGAATGTATTACAGTCTATTGGAGTGGTTCAAAACACTCAATCTAAATGCACCGCATGCAAATGCCGAGGAGCTGTCCGACGGCGTTGCATTAGCTCAGGCTCTTAATCAATTTGCACCTGAATCATTCACCAATTCGTGGCTGTCGAAAATCAAATCGAGCGCAGTTGGCAGCAATTGGCGTCTACGTATGAGCAATCTGAAAAAGGTTGTCGAGGGCGTCTATGAATACTATAGTGATGTCTTGAATTACACCCTGCAGCCAGACTTCGCCAAGCCGGATGTGCAGGCCATTGCAGAGAAGTGTGATCTAACGGAATTGGAGCGCCTGCTTCAGCTAGTGCTGGGCTGTGCCGTCAACTGTGCCAAGAAACAGTCGTACATATGCGAGATAATGTGCCTTGAGGAGGAGCTGCAGGCGAATATAATGCGAGCACTGCAAGATCTCGAATCATCGACACGTCAGAGCGTCGAAGGGGGCGGCGTGGTTAGCTCCATGTCGCGCAACTCTTTGAGCAACATGCTCGAAGGCAATACTAAGGCACAGGAGGAACGTGATGCCATGGCCCAAAAGTGTTTCGAAACTGAAAAGAAAATGCTGCTCCTGATTGATGAGAAAAATAATTTACAGCAGGAGCTGCAAAAGATTCAACAGGAATTTGCACGCCTGGAGCTCAATACAATTGGGGATGATGGCGTTTCCCTAGGTCCCATACAGGCAGGTTCCGTGCGCTATAATGAGCTGAGGTGACTTTTCCCAACATTGATGTTAATAAAAATTTATATATATATAAAAGTAAAACTTTCTCAATTATCACCACTTTCATTTAGACGTCAATTGGAGTTGGTCAAGGAGGAACTGCTGCAGTCGGAGGGCGCGCGTGAAGACTTGAAAATCAAGGCACAGCAACAAGAGGCGGACATACTACATATGCAGCAGCGCATTGATGAGCTAATGGTGGAATAGACTAAAATCTATGTTAAATATATTTGATATCTAATGACTTCTATTTACTGATAGAAAACCACCGCAGAGCTGACCTCTCTTAAAGACGAGGTGGACGTGCTGCGTGAGTCCACGGAAAAGCTTAAGGTATGCGAGGCTCAACTGGAGACCTACAAGAAGAAGCTCGAGGAGTACAACGATTTGAAGAAGCATGTGAAAATGCTTGAGGAGCGCAGCGCCGACTATGTTCAGCAGAATGCTCAATTCGAAGAGGATGCCAAACGCTATGCGAACACCAAGGGGCAGATTGAGCTCTTCAAGAAAGAGATCCAGGACCTGCACACCAAACTTGACAATGAGAGCAGCAAAAATGTCAAGCTCGAGTTCGACAACAAGAACTTGGAGAGCAAAGCATTGGCACTGCAACGTGAGAAGGATAGTTTGCTCAAAGAGCGGGATAATTTGCGAGAGGCGTTCGATGAGTTAAAGTGTGGACAGCTCTCCACAAACTCGGGCAGCTTGACGGGCAACACAGTGTCACGAGAGCTACAGCCGGCGGCTATGGTGGACAAAATCCAACGTCTGGAGGCGGAGAACAAGGCGTTGCGTGAGGGTCAAGGCGGTCAAACGGCTTTGGCGGTGAGTAGGACAGGGGATTAGAAGAGTAGCCGTTGTAAGGTGGAGAATGAAATTGTAGAAGAGTATAAGAACCATATTGAAAGACAAAGAGAGAACCTGAATAAGACCTTAGTGAAGCTGACCAGGGAATTTGTAATAGCATTTCTGATGATACACTTAAGTTTGTCATAGTCTCTTAGCTTTATAGAAAGTATTTATACTATAATTTCTAATTGAGCATTTCCTTAATAGCAACTGCTGGACGATGCCAACAAACGTTGCGAGCATTTGCGTGAGCAAATGAAGGCAGCCAATGAGCGAATACTCTCCCTAACGCATGCCTCGCAAAGTGACGATCCCATATTAAAAGAGTGAGTAATACATTCAGACAACAATAAGCTATAAACTAAATTTCTTACTCTTAACACCACAGAAATGAATTGAGCAAGCAGATCAAGCAGTTAATGGAGCTCAATGAGCAAAAGAGTAAGTGTACAAAAGGATATACATTATAAATGTATTATTAAAAAGTTTTCATTGTCTATTTGTAGCCCTGCAAATCGAGGAATCAAGCACCCAAAACTCCGCAATGCAGTGCAAAATAACGCAGCTGGAATCAACTTTGAGTACGCGGGAGCAGGAATTGATGGCCTATGAAGTCAAGTATCGCAAATGCGTTGAGAAGGCGAAGGAAGTGATTAAGACTATTGATCCGCGCATAGCTAGTGGTTTGTTTATATAGAAATATATATATATATATAAATATATTTAACTATAAATAATCTTACTCTACCTATTTTTTAGGCTTGGAGGCAAACATCTTGGAGAAGAGCATTGATGTCATTGAGGAAGAGTCGAAAACCAAAATGAGCACCATGGAGGAGCAGCTTATGACTAGCGCCTATTATAGACTGGGCGTTAATGCTCATCGCGATGCTGTAGAATCGAAATTAGCTTTATTAATGGGTTCGGGTCAGACATTCCTGGCGCGTCAGAGACAATCAGCGCCGCGCAAATCCTTAACTACCATGAAATCCAAATAGTTTACTTCCTCTTCGTAAGTTCACTGCAATATTTTTAATCGTTTTTAGCATATCTATATATACATATATGTATATTTATGCATATTTATATTATTATATATATTCTATTTATTGAATTATGTTTTTTGAAATGCACAAATCTATATACATACATACATATATATTTATATATATATATATATTCAATGGTGTACCTTTCTAAAATAATAAATATATATAGAGTTAATATGTATAACAACGTTCGACAGATCTTAAATACCTCGATCTATCATAGCTCTAACATCTGATTTTATTGATGAACGACGAATGTTTCAATAGTATGCATGTCAGAAAGGTATATTAGTTTCATGTCTCCAAAGGTCCTTAAATCGTTTATAATTTTAAATAAAACACTGTTTTAATTATAGTTTTAACATTATTGTAGTTCTTTCTTTAATTTCAGTATTTGATACATTTTACGCAAGATTTTAAAACAAAATATAATTAGTTTTGGAATTTTACAATTACGATCGGTTATTTTTTTTTTCGATTTTCTTTTCTTCTCTTTTTGGATTTTGTCTACTACATATGAGTCTTTTTAGCATTGGCACACGTGAAAAATGCATTTAGAAATTCGCATCTCGTGCTGGAATTTACATATATACGAGCAGGAGGAGCTTAACAATAAAAGGGGAAAAGTTTTCTTTTAAATATGCGGATCTCATATTTAAAAGTTGTTGGGAGCAAAAAGAAAACATCGTATAACATAACAAAGCAACAAATTTGCGCAGTCTACATACATATACATTTAAATATATATTTATTATAATATATATATTTATCGGGGCTGCAGAGGGAAATTTTGACTACGGTTAGTACTTGGCTTGTCTAAGGAAACATATAGACAGAGGACTTAAAAATGTTGGAGTTTTAATATTAAACACTTTAAAAAATAAAATTAAAATATGTATAATACCCTATATTATATAGAGTCGAATTTCTTAGAATTTGAATATATAATATATATTCAGTAGGTAGGTAGAGTTTTTCAGAAGCTGGAATATAATTCGTGTTACTAGGGAGTATAAATTCTTGGAAATACTATATAATTTTAAAAAAGAATATACACAAATATGTTCGTTCTCAGCCTAAGTTTTCCATAGACAAGAAATTCCGAAAGCAATAGCCCCGATATTTATATACACATCTATATGCTTAGTAAAACCTAAATCAATCGAATCTGTACACAAGGCCGCTGTTGTCTACCAGGGCCGCCACATGCTCTCATCGATGACCTGCTGGCCAGCGCCAACGCCACCGCCAGCGCCGCCGGCGCCCACCTGTTGTGCCCGATACTCTTCCTCCTGTCGCATGCGCAGCGCCTGCCTTGCAGCGCTGCTTGTCTGCGGACTGGCGTCGAGGGTTTCGTTCTCATTGGAGCCGATGCCGCTCTCAGAGCGTGGCGACGACTGCTGTGTGGCCGGCGCCGACTTTAGGTCAGAGACACCAGAGCTCACCGAAGCGGCGGCCGAGGAGGACGCCACCGAGGCGGGTCGTTCGCTTAGCATGGCCGTGGCAGCCGCTGCCGCCGCCACATTTGTGTTGTTGGCCATGCTGTTGGCATAGGCGGCAGCTGCAGCGGCCGCCACATGTGCCGCCTCCAAGCTGCCCGCGAAATTCGGACTCAATTTGCCAGCCAGATGCGGTTGCATGCGCTGCAGCTCAATCAGACGCTCGAAGTCCGTACGCGTGGCAATGGGATCCACCATGGGCTGGGCGCTCAAGCCGAGGGCAGCTGCGAGCTGCACATAATGCGGCGGCAGCACCAGAACACCATTCGGTGCAGCAGCGCTGCCCTCCACCTGAGTGTGGGCCTTGAGCTGTTGCTTGTACTGCTCCAGCACGTTGGCACAGACAACCTTATTGACGTCCTGCTCGTAGCCCAGCTCAATGACTGCGCCGCTTGGCGGCGACTGTTGCTGTTGCTGCTGTTGGTGTTGCTGTTGTTGCTGTTGCTGCAGCTGCAATTGTTGCTGCTGCTGCTGTTGCATTGGCAGCTGTGTTGGCAGCTGCGTCTGCACTGGCGGCGCCTGTTGGCCCCGATTGTTGTTCTCATCCTGCTGCGTTGCACGCTGATCACCTAGCATGGGATTCTCGCCCAGCTTTAGACCTTTGCTGTAGTCCAAGGGATTCGAGTCCTGGCTGCTGTAGTCCAGCGAATGCTCCTCCCCTGGCTGTGCCGGCGTCTTCTTAATGTCAAAGCATGTGCTGCTGCTATTGGGACTCTCCGCGAATGCGGCGGTCGCTGAGTGCGGGCATATCTCGACATCGATCTCGGCTATGCATTGATCCAAATGTCGCAACAGACGCGCCTTGGAGCCCGGCTCCGCCAGCGTTGGCATATTACCCATGGGTGGCGGTTCCGGTGTGGCCAAATAACGGGCCACCTCTCGAGCACAGTCCGTATAGCCGGCGCGGTATTTGTTCACAGCTGCTGGCGGGCGAAGGCAAAAGTTTTAAAGTTTAAACCATGGCCAAAACCAGTGGCTAGCATTCACACCTACCTGGATCATCCAGATTGCGGTGCCGCTGAAAATGGCGAACCGTAAGCTCCAGTATGTCTGCCTTCTCCAATTTAGTATGCTTGGCCTGGCCATCACCATTCTTGGCATTCTGATGCTTGGTGGACTCCAAGATGAGGGCCTTCAATATGGCCAGGCTCTGATTGATGCGGGCACGTCGACGTTTTTCCATGAGTGGTTTATTCGTACGTTTGCTAATGTCCTGCGACGAGGTTACATTTTGTGAGGAGCTCACCAGACCGATCGATTTGATGCCGCTGCCATTGGTTGAACTGGACGCGGAGAATCCGAGGCCTACGGCAAAGTAAAAAAAAATTTTGGGGTAAGCCTTTTTTAATATTTTATTTAGGATTAGTTGTTTTTTATGCGAACTCATTAAATACTTTGTTTAAAGTACGAAAATTTGTATAGCTTATACAATTCGAATTTCCGTATGGCCTCTTTTTTCATAAAATAAAAATAGAATAATAATATATTTAAATATATATTTAAAAATTTTGTATAAATTTAATTTTTAATTTTAAATTTGTAAAGACATTTCAAATGTTTTCAGAATAGCTATATATTTGAAAATAAGTAAAAAACGATCAACAATTATGAAAAAATTTGTATTTTGCATAAGAAAATTTGATCTATATATAATATACACATAAAATTTAATTGAAGGATAACTAAATTATTGAATATAATACCTAAGTTTCATTTTTTTTTTAATTTTGGGTTTTTAGTAAACCTCTTCAATTTCTGAATTTTATTTTGAAAAAAAATTGAAAGCTTTTATAGATCGGCTTTAAACTTTATATGTATTTTTATGCTAGACTCGTAAAAGTATGCCCCTCATTTTATATTTCAGTATGCAATACTTTATAATGTTAAGATATTTAGGCTCTTCACTTCTTTAATATTAAATGCAAATCCGAAAATGCATATATTTTCTCAAAGGCTAACATTTTGAACACATTCTTGAGCAGCTTTAAATTAGATCTTATTTTTTTTTTTTTTTTTAATTGTATAAGAATTTTATTTTTATTTATCTTAATATTTAATATTTATTTTTAACAACTTTTTCTGAATGTAATTCTAACATTTTAAACTCCGTAAACATTATTCTCAGTATTCGAACGTAAATGAGGAATTTCAAAAATATGTTTACCCGCTGTTGATTTATTTTTGTTGTAATCCTTATCACGTTTTGCTGTCATTTTGTCATTTTTGCCGAACTCTTAATGAATTCCTCACACGCGCAAACTTTCAATAATTCAATTGCAGTAACTAAGTTGATCTTTTTTTGAGGGTTTTGCCGTTGGGCTTAACACAAGCAGCGCACAAAAATTACGTATTTTTTCGTCGACTGTGAGACGTTCAAATACCGCAAAAATGCCGTTAATGTATATTTTTAACACGCGACAAAATACGTCCGCACTGGCCGAGCGTTAACCGAGCACTAAAATCCGAAACGAACTGCACAGAGCTCGCGCCTCGAAACAGCGTCGAGTATACAGTACACAGAAGCTAACGGTAAGCGTAACGGTAGAAAGGTACTTCGACTTTTCGTTTTTACTTGGCCCGTCGCCGACGCCGTCGCTTATGACGCCCGCCGCGTGCACATCGTTCGTACAAAATTTGCCGACTGAATGGCTTGGTCTGACGCTCGCCACAGCCACAACCATTGCCATCGCCATCGCCATCGCCATAGCCAGCGCCGTTGCCAGTGCGAGCGTCGTGTGGCGCAGCAACCAAAGCAGATTGGAGTCAACCAACAATAAAAACAAGAACAAGCTAAAGCAACAACAGCAACAACAGTGGCAACGGCGGCAACAGCAACGCCTGGCTGACTGCCTGGCACGTTAATGGTGGTTGTGGTAATGGTTGCCACACACACACAGCCATACTCGTACAACGGCAGCAAAGCTTTAACGACGACGACGGCGGCATGTTGCCAGTTGTGGGCGGTTGGGCGTTGGCAAATGCGGCAAATGTCAGCCAGTCGACGTGCCGCCACCGACAGTCGGACGGACGGCGTGACCATGTCTGGCTTTGGCGAGCACAGAAAGTTCGCACGTACGCGCGCGCCTCACACACACATACACTCACTCGCATTCTGACAAACCCTCATGCACACACACAAACACATGCACACAGTGGCGTACAAATCAATTCGTTTAGGCACAAATAGAATATGCCAGCAAACATTTTAATGGGAGCTTGAGAATAAAAATAATGTGAATATGAAAATATTTTAAATATCATATATTTTATATATATATATATATTTAAATATATATATGTAAATAGTTATTGATACAATCTCAATATAATAATTTACACATAATCGATAATTATTTACATATTCAATCTTAATAACAGTTTCTTGTAAAATATGTTTAACAGGACAAACTAAAGTTTTCGACGATAGCTGCCGCTTTTCTGATTGGATCTGTACAGATTCTGTTAACATAACATTTATGGTCATAGATTGGAAATGTGGAAAATGTAATATTTAACAGCATCTCAATGCTAACATGAATCTCTTGGAAATCTGATATAAGAGATTAGTATGATCACCAACCAAATATTATTTGGTTAGTGGTATGATTTAACAGTTGCCAATAATTAATTTTTTTTATGTTAAAGGTATAAAGATTCACTTAATAGGATATAGGCTGTTTAGGTAATTAATAGCTGAATTAGTTCATATTTATGTATATACTATACAGCTTCTCTCTAACTGCTTGAAATATTGTCTATTGGGTGTCCTGCGCAAATGCCGTCAGGCCAGTGAGCCAGCCAGCCAGCCAGCCAGCCAGCTAGCTGGAGTTAGCTATGGTTGTGGCCTGAGGGCTGGTGTGGGTGTTCACATCTGTGTGAATATTTATGTATGTGTGTGTGTCTATGGAGATGCTGACGATGACGGTTGCGATTGTGGGCTTGGGGTCGGAGAGTCGTGGGTCGAGGGGTCGAGGGTCGTCGTGCCGTTCGGCTGCCCACATTGAAATCATAACACCAACGAGGCGAAACTTTAACGCCGCAGCAGTCGTGGCAAATAATAAGCCAGGCGACAGCAATTCCTGTAGCATGGGGCATCAACGCCAGACGTAGACCATTGTGACAGCAGCAGCAGCAACGGCAGCAGGAGCAGCAGCTGCAGGGACTATTAGATAAATACGACATCGATGTGGGCAAAAGGATGGCGTTGCTTTGGACAGCTATCACAGCGACAGCGACAGCGTGAGCGTTCGTTGACAAAAGGAACAAATTGCAGATATGCTTTTATATCTCCTAGATTGATCTATGCGTTGCCAGCGATACCATCTGCAGTTATATTTATATCATTTAGTAGAAGCTTTACTAGTGTGAAGCTATTATATACCAGATAGATGGTCTTTAAGCAGATGGGTTTTTATATATGATATCTATTATTTACTTTATTTTAGTTATTTAATAATTTCATTTTTCTTTGTTTTTACTCCAATATTTTATTTTTATTATTAATGTTACACATAAGGTATATTATTAACAATTTATTTATACAAATTAAAAATTACAGGAGTGATCTTATGCGGAGATCTCATATTCTCACTTAATTTATACCAAAGTCTGTCGCCCTGTAAAGTATGCTACATTTATAAGCTGCACCCATTGCAATGCATTGGTACATATGCGAGAAGGCGAGAATGTGGCGCTGTTTCGCATTGTATATTTTTACTTGATTTGCTTTTATTGTTGCGCATTGCCGACAGCGTTTGGTCTAAGCTAAATTGTTAATTAGCATCGCCCGCTTGCTGTTTGGTCTAGACGCTCGTCTTCTGTCGAACTGTCAGCCGTCAGCGACATGCACTTTTACAGATGCAATCGACAACTGTAAAGTACACACTCGCACAGAAACACACTTAAACTTACACACACAAACATACTCACACACAAATGTTTGTGTGTGTGTGTGTCTCTGTTCGCCCACATGCCACTTAGAGGCGAATGGCAGCCAGTCAGACCTCCATTTTTACCTTCTGTGCGTTGGCAGCTGATGGCGCAGTCTGTAAAATTACTGAACTGAACTGAACGATGACTTGAATGCCGCCGTTGATTGTGGGAGGGGCAGGGGGCGGCTCGGGGTCGAAATCATGTGGCGCTTGGCCTTCACAAGCATACACATAAATCGTTTATAGCCACACCAAGTCCCAGGCCGGGCCCCACACTAAGCCACAGCAGCAACAAAGCTGTCGCTGTCGCTGATGCTGATGCTGATGTTGCCGCACGGCTTGTCTTCTCACACCAAATCCCCGAACCCCCCCAAGTGTGCTATATATTTATGTGTGCATGTGTGTGAGTGTGTGTATGTCTGTGCATGCAACTTGGGTATTCAGTTTTTATGAGTCGCATGTGTGGCCTAGGCGACAACGGCATGTACGCTGCTTAGCTCCATCAGTAATCGATGCTGATTGTAACGATATTATTCGCTTGGTAAAAGTATCGCCACTGATCAGTTCGATAACATTGCTCGCCATTATTAGTGAAGCAAATGAATCGATATTGACAGCTGTGCAATGCGAATCAATCGAAAGGTATGCAAAAGAGAATGCATAAAAAGTTATGGACAGTTGTGAAATGAGCGCGCGCAACCGCAACGTGGCAGTTGCAAAGTAATACTTCAACGGCAGCCAACAAAAACAACAATAACAAAAGTGGCCAAAAAGGTATTGGTGGCAAAACAGAAATGAAAATCAAACAGCAAAAAAATAACAGCCCAGGACGTTTGGGGCAACCTGCTCCACACGCCAACCGAAATCATCGGAAGTGTGCGCACACTGCCAACTGGGCGGCTGCCGGCTGGTGGCTGGTGGCTGGCAACTAGCGACGTGCGGTCCCTGGCACTGGCACTGGCACAAGCACAGACAGAGGAGCCAGCCACATGGCTTGTTGGTTGTCGGCTAAAGAGAGAAAAATGACTAAATCAAAGGAAGTGCGCCACACGGTGTGAGTAAAAGCACGTACAATACGTTTGTGTGCCTGAGTCTGCTTGTATGTGTATGTGTGCCTTGCCTCGTTTCAGTAAGTGTGTGTGTTTGTGTGTGTATGTATTTGCGGGTCGTGTCGTTATATGTATGCCTGTGTGCGGTTGTGTCCTGGCGCGTGCTTCGAAAACATGCAGCATGGCGGCAGGCACAACCCGCAAATAAAACCAAATCGTAAAACAATAACCCAAATAAACGTATAGAAGAGAATTGTATAATTATGGACAAGAGTAATCATGGCAAGAGTAATGTCTTCGCAGTAAAACGCAGATATCTCAAATCACATCGATTAATATGGATAAGTGAAGTAAAAAATACTCACGAAAGTTAATTTATTTTTGCAAGATGCCGCTTTGAGCAATCAAATGAAAACCACTTTCGACAAATTTGTCGGCTAGACACACAACCGCAATGTGGCAAAGGCAGAGGGCAAGCAAGAGCCATTGGTGTGAAAAAAATTGAAATTTGCGTGAGTGCTCCAACTGCTGCATGGCGTGGCATGGCGGCGACGGCTGACTGCCCTGCTCAGTGTGACTGAGTGTATATATGTGTGTGTATATGTATGTGTGTGTGTGTTTATTTGTGTGTCTGTGGGTGGCGTCGTTTGCACACTTCAATGCTAATGTTGGCCCTGGCAGCGTCGTCTGTCGTCGACATGCTCTGTGCCTCTGCTGTGGCAAGCCCTGGCGCTAGGGCGCGTGTCGCTTGTTCGTTTTGGGATTTCGGGTCGAGAGTGTGAGAAAGTGTGGGAGGGGGAAAGCGGCTGAAGATGGTAGGTGGGCGTGCAAACAGCTCGTCTATGTGGGTGGGCGGGTGTTGAAAGTTTTACCGTCGGCTGCGCTAATACAAAACAACAAGAGCAACAGCAACCACAGCGACAGAAAGAACAATTACAGACACTTAAGACTAGGCAACTGTATATTGTGAGCTTTTTTTTTTCCTATTTCATTTGCCTTACATTTTAAATTTGAAAATGGCTGCGCATAAGCAGTTTTCTAGTTTCAAGCAGCCTTAGCCGCTGCCCATTTAAGTAGGCAACACTTTTTCTTCACATGCCAAATCGACCAACACCACAATCAAATTGACTGCCGCCCAGACAAACTGGGCACAAGCAACCGGAGAAAAAGGTTCGCAAATCATATGCCAAAGGCCTCTTGCTGTGTAAACTGCGTCCCTAAAAAGCATGCAAAGGGTTGCCTATATATACATATTTTGTATACACAGCTATATATTTATATATACATATATAAAAACACCAGCCTTTCGGTGTTTATTTGTGATCCTCTGTCCTTAAATGACTTGGATGCGCCGGCAGCGCGCCTCTGTGTCGCAAGGCAACAATCAACCTAAACCACGGTCCTTCTCTCCCCTCCCCCACCAAACCACAAATTCAGCTCATAGAACTTTGCCGCATGCCAGCGGCATTTGCAAAATGCAAAAAAAAAAAAAAAATAAATAAATAAACAACAGGAAAGGGTTTGGTGGGCCGAACCGCAAATACTCTTGCATATTTTAATGCGGTTACTAAGCAGAGAATGTTAATGGAACCAAGTGGTATATTACAATAGATATATACATATACATATTTCTATGGGAATCATATTCTACATTTTGAAGAAAGAGAATTTTGGATATTCTATTAAAGGAATCTATTTGAAAATGTGTCTATTATTACTGATATAATATAGACAGAGATAGACTAGAAAGCCCAATAGTTGCTACATTTATAATACTCTTTGCTAGAGTATAATAAAATGTGAAAAACAAGAAATCCGTTTAACCCGGACAGCTCGAACTTTTGAGCCGCATTTAAGAAGGCGCGAAGCAGCTTACGGCTCGCGTTCGCTGGCTCGATAAGCGTGACCTGCCACATTGATGCTTGTTGAAATATTTTGTGTTGCCCCCACACAAAAGGCGCAACAGCATGTAGCCGCATTAGGTCTCGGTGTGCGTGTGTGTGTGTGTGTATGTGTGTGTGAGACATAAGCAAAAACAACTAAGACCTGCTGCAGGTGCGACTGACCGCACTTGCTATTAAGTATTTTATGGTTTCGTTCGCGTTCTTTTTTCCCCCTATTTCTTTCGTTTGCACCTTGCGTATGCAGGCAATTTGTAAGTTACGGCGTTGCCACCTACCACCAGCCAGCAACCCAACACAACGCTGCCACTTAGCGGGGCCAGCGTAACAAATAATCGCAGCCAACTTCGCACGGCTGTAAAACGTTTAAGCACGCACACATAAGCCCCTTGCTTCTCTCCTCTTCTATTCTCTTTTGCCACATTACAAGATCATGTGGCATTAAAGACCTGACATGATAGTAGATACGCATACAGTGGAATAGATGATATTGGTTTAGGTAGAGGATGAGTGGGCCAAGTGAGCTAATTAGAATTAATTTCAAGTGGTGAAAACTTTCTTGTATACAGTAGAATGCGGTTATAACGACTCTGTTTATAGCGTCTGTATGAGCAAACTTATATGGCTATAGCGCCTTGCGGTTATAGCGACGGTCCCTTCAGCGCCGTTATAACCGGATTGTATTTTGTTTCTATAAGTAGTTAGGAATACTAGGATTTGTAATAATTGATTTTAAATTTGTTGATTCTGCCATTGCAATGGCACATATATGTTAGTTTTTAATAAAAAAAACTTTTTATCTACAAATGCACAATAGCAACACTTTGCACAATTGGACGATAAATCACAGAACTATAAGAAATTTTTCACTCATCTTATGTAATCCTGAATCATTTCCATAAAAAATATTGTATACTATTTTAAACACCCAAAGATTTACACAAGTTCCATTTACCATGCAGCCTTGAATCAGCTAACTTTGACCAAGCTTAAAACTTTATGGGTAGTCCGCAAAATTTTATAAAAATTGGAGTTAAGTCGGCTGGAGTTTTCTAAATGAGAATATGAAAACAGTTGGCGGATACTGAAAAAAAAAAAAAAACAATTTTTTTTATTTATGCCAAAAAATCGGACTCTTTACCCATTGTGCATTGGTCTATCACCTCTAATATACTTAATTATTTATAAATCATATGTCTTTTAAGCATTTATCTTCTATTATCTCTGGATTAGTCTTCAAATTTTATATTCTATTAACCATGTTCATCTATGTCTTTCATTTATTATGTAATGATCTGCATGGATACATCGAAAGCACTGAAACTATATTTTGATCATTAAGTATACTGCTAAGTAAGCTGCTGTATGAATGCGCCAGTCTTGTTAAGTTGGCTGCATTGCTCAGAGCTATGTAAAAAGTTCACTGGTCGTAGAAAATGTCAAATTTATAAGCCATTAATAATGGTCGGCTCAAATATCTACCTCACACACACACACACACACACACTCACACAATGAGCCTGTATTTTAATTTAAATTTCAGACAACAACAAAAAATGTGGCCGGCCCACTGTTACGAAGCACCTGGTCGAAACCTCAGTCAGTGAGTAGCTGGCTGGCTGGCTGGCTTGTGCTGCTTTTAACACGCCCATTGTCTAGCGTCATCTGAAATTCTGCTTAATGAAGCAACGACTACGCTTCCTGTTTCAGCCAATTTAGTGTGAGTATGTAATTCTTTAGCTATTACGAACAACCCACAGACCCACAGACCCGCAGACCCCAGGCCCCAAAAACCGTAACACAGGCCATAGCACCTGTGACAGGCGCTCGTTCGCCAGCTGGCTGGGGGGTCGACGCGTGCATAAAAAGTTACGCATACATAAAAGCCCCTCCCCCCAAAACCCCCCACAATCCAGTTGCCCAATCAGAAAACTTCCCAACCATAAGCCACCTGCCCGCTGGCGACGACCCCTGCTTTCAACGTTTATCTCCGGAGCCAGTGCCCCGAGCTGCCGTGACGCGCAATCAGACGCAGTCATTGTGTTTGAGTGAGTGTCTGTGTGTGTTTGTGTGTCTGTGCGTGCGTATGTGTTTGTGTGTCAGTGTGTGCACAAAATGGTGGCAACAAAATGTCCCACAATTACCACTGAGGCCACATCTAACGAAGCCGATGATGATTCCTATGACAATTTCTCTATAGCTGGCAAGTGGCAACGTGGTCCCAACTCCCGACTGTTTCGACGGGCTTTGCCCCGGTCTCAACTGGCGGCTGTCCTTCTGCTTCTACTGCTTCTGCTGTCCAAATCCAACTAACAATCAGACATTGCCACCGCCACTCGTGCTAGCTGTTTGGGGGATTGAGTTTCGAACGGGGGTCGACGAGGCCAGCCGGGCCGGACGAGCAGCCAGTCGGCCATCCATTTATGCCCAACGGCAACAACGGCCTGTCCGTCCCTAGCTGTCCGTGTGTCCGAACGGTTCGTGCCTCAAGCCCCGCCATGTCTTCAGTTTCAAAGTTTTCTCATGTAACCCAGCCAGACCGTCAAGGCGGGGGGTTTTCGGGATGAATGAGCGGACGTGCCAGACCCAGAATACCCAGCAGCAAACGTTGCCTGCCAACCGACGCGGCATTGCGGCTAAAAAGCCATGCCAATGCTCAAAGGCAGCCAGCAGCTAAAGCAGCGATGGAATGCCTATTACAACGACAGCAACAACTAACCAACCAACCAACAGCAGCAGCAACAACAACAACAACAGCAACGTTTCAGACGACACACGCCAACACCAACACCAACACCAGCAACAGCAACAGCAGCAGCACCACATGGACATGGCGTGTTAGACAGCTACACGGCTACACACCCAACTCACAGCAATGGGAAAAAGCTTAAACAAGACAGACAGTTAACTGAGTTGAGCAGAAGACTCTATACCCTCAGAGTCTGTATTAAAGTAACAAGATCTAGAACGAAAGAATTAAACCTATAGGCTTATTGATAAAGGAATCTAATTCAGATATTGCTTATATATTTACATTTCTGATTTTTCACGAAATCTTGAAAAGAAAAACAAGTAATAAGAAAAGCAATCTATTGAGGAACGGAAAGATTTCTATCCTGCATAAAAAAATGTATAAATGATTCTTTCGGGAGGAGAACACGTATAGTTTCTATTTTATATAGATGGATGGATGCAATGGATAGCACAAGTAATATCAATATGCTTATTACATTTCTACATAGGTTTGAAATATATATCAATCATCCGACAGTATCTACTAGATTAGCTATATCATATATATCTATATAGATATCTATTAGAGCTATACAAACAATGTATGGAACATAGACATAGTTTTAAGATTAGCTATATCATGTCAAATATGCCTGCTCCCATGTTGTACAAACTAAGTTACTTATCGGAAATACCCTTTTGAATAGTGTGCATATAAAGCGACACACACCACAACATTAAGGGACCAAACGTACGCGGCGGCCTCGGGCGCGACCTTTGTGCGAATGTGTTTGTATGCCCTGTAGGAAATTTTACACTTCGTTAATACTCTAAACTATGCTGCATTCGTAGCTATAGGCTTACTGCATGTACTAGTAAAGCTCGGAAAATGTGTGAAATGTAAAAAACTGTAAAATACACAAAATAATATAGAATTTTATAGAATAGTTGTGTTTGACTAATACACACCATTGGAAAAATAGTCTTTTATATAGAAACTTAATTTTATTCTATTCTATAGATTTTTTAATGATCATCTACGTTTATTAAAATTAGCCTTCATTATGCATTTCCACTTATGCCTTGTGTGCAAAAAGTGTTCAGCGAATCTAAAAAAGTTATTTAGTTAAGCGCTATACAGTCCGTAGCCAAAAGAATGCCAGTTTCTGCAGGTTTTTCACGCATTTGCGTCCTCCTGGGTTCGGTCTGTGCGTGGGCGTGTGTGCAAAATCAGCCAACGCAAGCTGCTGCTGCCGCCAGCCCGTCTGGCTTCCGTTGATTGTGTGTGTGTGTGTGTTGCTGTTGCTGTTGGAGTTGCCAGCAATTATTCCGTTAGTGCTGGATCACACCCCCAACCAAGCAGTCGGGCAGCCATCCTGGCAGTCAACAGCAGGAAAGGCGCGTTCGCGTGGCTCGTTACTCACACCACAAAAAAGCGCAGCTGCTGCCGTTGCTTCGACTTCTCCCCCGCTCACTGCTTGATTCTGTTTGTTGCCAGTTTTTCCTTTGGGGCTGCCGCTGTTGCCGTTGCTGTTTTTTGTCGACACTTTTTCACGGTTTGCTCGCTTGGCTGCTCTTTCGTGCGTTGCTAGTCCCAGTCCCAGTCCCAGGCCCAATCCCAGTCCAATACTAGTCCCAGACCCGACGTGCCCACCCACACGCATATCGCCCTGTTTTCACAATCCCCAAAGCCAGCTGCACACTGTGCGCTACTGCTGCTTGTCACACCCTTTATTTATTTATAAAACTGGGCATATTATATATTCGAATGTATATGTATATATAAATTCTGGAAAGAGTTGAGTCTTTTTTCGAGTCAAGTTCTCATAAAAGACAATGATGTAAAGATTTTATGTGGACAAAAAAAAAAAAACATATTACATTAATTATATACCAATTCAATTTTGTATTATTTTATTTATATTAATTTCAATTTTTTAATAATTTTTTATCTCGACAAAAAAAAAAAACGGTAATACAGAAGATTTTTTATATTGTCTTGAATCCTTAACTGTTTGGCCCTTAAAGTTTTGTTTTTTAAATAGATATAACATTTATATTATTTTAAATATGCATATGCATATGCATATATTCTATGTATTTCATAAATATTTAAATATAAATTATGAATATTGCATATTAAAAATGTCCAATTCGATCCTTAAAAATACCATGGCAATCAACTAAAAAATACCAAACTTTTCACATATACACCGTACTGTACATATATATAAAAAAATATATTTAAACAAATTTACAAATTTTTGAAGAGTATCCAACTAGTCGTGCATTCCCTATAGCTATTTTCAGCTTTAAGGGTGTGAGCGCGCGCGCTGGCTGCGTTCGTTCGTTGAGCTTTGGCTTTGCCGCCGCCTTCAACCCGCTTTCGTTCCATTCCGTTGCGTTGCCCGACGTTCTTCTTTGGCTGAAAATCAAAACACACGTCTCGGCGTGTGGCGCACATCTGCATGGAATTTCTAAAGTACGTGCCATGGACAGACGGACGGACGGACAGACGAACGAACGACCGGATGGATGGGCAGTGGGTTTGGTGGTGTTGGGGCTTTTGCTTCGCTTTTTTTTCTCGTTTTTCATTTTTTTTTTTATATTTTCCATTGCGGCGCTTGGCCTGCCACAGACGCAGCCGTTGCCACAACCAGCAACTTTGGCGTCTCGTCGACGTTGTGCACATTCATGGTGTACATAGCTATACCACAGCAGCCAGGCGTTGTCCTTGCGTCCTGTTTGTATGTTTGACGGCATGGCATGGCATGGCATGGCAAGGCACGGCATGGCAAGGCACGGCATGGCATGGCATGGCATGGCCTGGCATGGAGTGGCATGGCGTGAACAGGACCTTTTTCCCAACGTTGCGCATAAAGTGAAAAGTTACACTGTGCAAAAATGCCAGCACTTAGCGAACTATGTCTTTGGCGAAGCAGTTCTGAAAGAGCTAATAGTGCTGCCAAATTTTCATTGCATACTTTCGTGAGTGTTGCTCAAATTTTATTGAAGCTTCTGTTCATCTTTATATATTTTGTTGGTATATGAAAATTATTGTTGTTCTAATTGCTTTAATATAAAGAATATAATATGAATAAAAAATATTTTAGATTATATGAGAAATATCTTTTATCTATCTGACATTTTTTTTTATATTATTATGATATATTTATTAGTATCACAATATTGTTTTTATTATAGATAATTTAACTTAATATACAAAAATTTTCAATTTAATTTTAGTTTCAGTTAATTGTAAAATCCATGCAAGAATAAAAATCCATACTTTTTAAACAATATAAAAAAAAAACCAGTATATATTTCTATATTCATCATATAGAAGAATTATAAAATGATATAAGAAAGAATAGATATTCATTTAGAAAGTCAAACATCAGGATATAGGTGAATTAATCATCCCTCAGTTAGCTATAATGCCCTTATCCAATCGATGGAATTTACGATTGTTGTTTGACTTAATTGGCCATCGGCTGTGCGCCGCTTAGATGTAAATATTTGGTTGCCGTGTACAGGCGATGCGGGCGCGTGCGATGTTCTTTGGTGCCGTGGCAGGATAATTTCTCGCTCCACAAATCAACTGGTATGTACGCGCCGAGCGCAATTCTAACACCCTTCAACAATAAACAGCATGTCACTTATCTCAAACTTCAAAAGTGCGGTGCGGAGGGTAAAAAAAAATGGCAACGCGACGCGACGCGACTCGACTCGACGTGGTTCACTGTGGTGTGGTGTGGGATTGTGTGGTGTGGCACGGTAAGGATACAGAAGGACGATGACTACACGCTCGCTGAGAAGGGCAGTCATCGACGTCGTTATGCGTCGCAACTGCCGCCAGCGTCAGCCAACATGCTTCCGTGCCTCGTGCCACAGAATTTTTTTTACTTTCTTGCTTGTTGTGTGTTTTTTTTTATTTGTCTTTGGCGGCGGCAGCTTTTGACTTGGCAAGTACAGTGGCGTCAAAATCTATTATTTATTGTAGAATTCGAGGCACGGGTGGGAAACAGACAGAAATTGATTGAAATAGCATTTTTATGAGATACATATATATTATTATTTATAAACAAATTCACAAATTTTAATCAAATGTATTTCAAGATTTTGTATATAATATTCCTTCTATTTAAAATCATTCATTTAAGTTTTAATTCATCTACATGCGCTAAGCAGCTGTCAGTTAAAAGAAAACTGTTCGCTTTTATATAAAGCGACCCACTGTACACTGAGAACGACAAAGTTCTGTTTGCTCGAGGGCTCGAGCTTGACAATGTCGATGGGGCAGCAGCCAGAGGTCGGCGGGGGTGTTGCTGCTGTGGTAGGGGATGTCGCACTGGCGATAATAAACAGACACACATACACAAGCAAACGAAATGACAGCTAGAGCTGAAGTGTGTCTGATGGGCGTCGTCAGGCTCAAGCTCTGGCGGCAGCTACGCTTGTTGATATTGTCGCACTTGTGCTTGTGCTCGCACAGTGGTTAAAAGTGCATTGAAAACGAATGAATTTCGCGATAATTAAAGCAAAGTATATGTATGTATATGGCTTATACATATAAGTAATTAGGCGTTAATTAGTTTATGTGTGGCATACACTACTAATTGAGGCAAATATAGCTGATTTTTCTACAATATGGTCACACTGTACCTGTAAGCATTTTGATTGTCATGGCAATTCGAAAGCATTTGTCGGTAGCGCTGCCACCCCCGCCCAACGTCTGGCTCACTCACTGGCAAACTGGCAGCCCAGCCCCATAACCCCCAGCCTGACTGCTCCCCGCTCAACGCTGGCAGCAGCTACTTGCCACATTTGGCTTTCTGCCAGGACCGTGACTGTGTGTTGGCATCGGGTGCGGTGGGTGCGGCAACTAAAAATGCGACGTGCGAGATTATCGTGTCGCTTGTTGGTCGACGACGTTGCCAAATACACACACACAGAAGTTCACAGACACATACATATACATGAACACTGAAGTAGTTGTTGGTGCCGTTTTTGCGGCTGTGCGCCCTCCCCTAAGCTCGCGCTGCTGGCAGCACAACTTACGCTACTGATGGCGTTGATGATGGCAAAAGGGCAACAACAGCAACAATAACAGCAACAACAACAAAGAGTGTGCAGCAGCGTGCGCGCGAGGATAACGACACGAAGCGAACGCCAACGATGGCTGATGCGGATGGCATAAAGCAGAAGGAGAGTGGGCAGTGTGCATGTGTTTGTGTGACTGTGAGCTCGACCGTGCGTGTGCTTGTGTGTGTGTCTGTGCGACTAATTGGGTGAGAGAGAATGTGGGCGCTCAAATTGGTTTCGTGCTTTCGTGTGACGCGTGCGGAGGCGTGTAAGCTTTTTGTATGAGTGTGTGTGTGTGTGTGTGTGTGTGTGTGTGTGGCTGGTTGTTGCTGTTGTTGCCTGGCATGAATGCTTGATGCGTGACGGCAGCGACCGCCAGTTGTTGCCAGCAATTGGAACGGACGCAGGACATTGTACGGACATGGACACAGCACAAAACAAAAAACAAAAAGAAAGGAAAAATACAATTTGCGTCGTGTGGATGTGGATTTTATTTGTACGTTTCATTTTTTTTTTTTCACAAGTTTACTTTTGTTGTTTTGTGCCCTGTGCTTGGGATTTGCACGCTCGTGCAAGGACTCGACACCTAGCACCCCAAACGACCCGTCACACCACGCCCCGCCCGCCCACGCACGTTGCCTGTTTATGTCATTTTGTTTATGCTGCCCGCACCGACACAAACTGCGCCATTTTTAAGCGACCCGTTTTAGTTTTTCTTACATACAGTTGCCGTCATCGCACCCTGCGACTCCTTTATCCCTTCTCCGACCACCCACCGCCTCCACTCTCTTTTCCTGTTTTTGTTTTGCGGCTGACTAAGTTGAATTCAACGCTGACGGCGCCGCGTGGGTAACATCTGTGTCTAGGCAGCCCTATAACGATTTTTTTATTTTTGCATAAAAGTTGCATACACAATTCAAAAGAGAGCGAGGGAATGACAGACAGAGAGGAGAGAGAAGGAGTGCGGTTATGTGTGCAGATCGGATCAGAGAACTAAAATATGTGCTTAATTGCACTAGTTTTATGATTTTTATTTGCAGTTCCTGAACTGATGATATATAACTTTATGTAACTCATAAACGCTAAAGCCCTAAGGCCACAGGAACTGCAACGTGATCATCAAAATAGCCTGCTTTCGCATTTTTAAAATTGAATAAATTTGAACTAGCTAAAATGCGCTTAATGTGACCACATTTTAGTATATTTAATGCTGTGATTTGATTTTGAAAGTACTTTTAATACGATATTCAAATGTACCAAAAAATCCATTATGTAAAGAAAAAGTACTAACTGTTTAAATATTGCCTTGAATTACTAACCATAGCCCGAACCTAAAAGTGAAGAGCCGAGCAAATACGAAGTTGATTGGACCTACTAGACAGATTTTTCAGTGTTGAAAAAGTTTGTTCTACATGTCTAGTCTATGTGTTCTATGGTTAGTGCTTGAATTTATTTAGAAAGTGTAGAATTCGTCGCGCTGAAAAGGATGATAGAATACTTGCTTACACTTATCGTTAAATAGTCGTTAAACTTTGCCTAGTCAAACGTTCGAATAGATAAATAAACCTGTTAGTTAGAACTAACCCGAAAGCTCGGACCACTAGTAAAGTGAATCTGAACCAGACTGCTTGAAGAAGATGAAGAAGATGCAGAGAGGTACATATATAGCCATACAGCCAGTCAGGACCGCACTGGGCTTAAATCAAAAAAGCACCATAATTCGCCACAGGATGTCTGCAGCAAACTTTGCCACTGTTTCGAGTGTGGGTGCGCGATAAGGGCGACAAGTGCCAGCCGACTGCGAGGGAGTGAGGAGTGAGAGGGAAAGAGGAATGAGGCGGCAAGGTTGCGGGTGTAAGGAGCAGGACGCATATCGCGCTGCGCTCACTTGACGCACTTGGAGTTCCACTTGACTGTGCGACTGCGACTTGGCTAACGGCAGGGCGTTTGCTTATCCCAATGCAGCTGTGTATGTCTACGTGTGTGTGTGTGCTTGTTTGTGTGTGCCTGTTATGCTTACACAAGTCACACGCACACTCAACACACAGACAGCGCAGGCAGACAAACATTTTCGCATGACTCCGACAGATGGACGTTTCCTTGTTGTTGTTGTCGCACGCTTAAGTAGTATAGCAAACCCGTCACACCCACATTCACACAACCACACGCACACATGCACACAGAGGCGATGGCGCCGGCAGCACACGCCGGATGTGAATGGAAGGCAGTTGTGTGGAGAGGAGGAGAGCACGTAAACAGCGTTGAATTACAGCCTGACAAACGGGGCGTTGAAGTCTCGAACTTAAAAGTTATGTCTGTGTGTGCGTGGAGTGGGGCTGCGGCTGTGGCTGGGGCGGGGCCGGGTTAGCATGCTGATGTCTGCAGCTCTGGCTGTGGGCGCACGTCTGAACCCAGCCTGTGCATCATTTATAAGCCATGCTAGGCCACAGATTGTCTCGACACTCAAAATCCCCCCTAAAAACGAACTCAAACCCATGTCCAATCCCCTTAAACTTCCACATCCCGTGCCCTTGCCCAGGAAAGCGCGCACGCAACGAAGCTGATGATGAGTGCACGCCAGCCATAACTTGATGACTTTGCAGGCAGGACGAGTACAGTGAGTCCACCAGCCAACAGCCAACAGCTACCCGCCAACCAGCCTTAAGGTGTCACGTGCGACGGCTCCTTGTTGCTGGTGCTGCTGCTGCTGCTGCTGCTGATGTTTTGGCCATGACTGCGGCTGTTTGTGCACATAATTCATGCGACCAAGTTGAAATGAACAGCAATTTATTGAATAATACTTTCTCGCCATGAGGTCAATATACAATAGATGAGGTCGGCAACAGGACCCAAGGATCACCTATCATCGAACTTTGGGAATTCGAATGTGCTGCACATGCTGAAGTCAACTTTGCTAGCCATCGGTTATAAAAGCTTGCTGGGAATATATGTATATATTAGAGAATATACCGCTGATATGTGGTCCAGGTTGAGTTGTCTATGTGGGTAGAACAGATATAGATATATAGATATAGCATTGCCCAAGTGGGCTAGGCAAGCTCTGAAATATTAATTAATATTTCCATATAGCTAAAGAATATAAAAGTCGGACACTAGATGTTCAAGATTAAGGAATAGAAAACGCATATTTGTTTATAATTTTAATTAATTTAAAATAAAAAATCTCTGAAGGTTTTTGCTTAAAATCTTTGCATTTAATAAAATCAATATAATATGTGGAATTTATTTATTTTTAAGACAATTTAGAGTTACAAAAAAATTGAAAAGTTTGGCAAAATTATTATTATTATTATTATTATTATTTTTTTTTTTTTTTAAATAAAATCAATATATATGCATTTAATAAAATCAATATAATATGTGGAATTTATTTATTTATTTTTAAGACAATTTAGAGTTACAAAAAAATTGAAAAGTTTGGCAAAATTATTATTATTATTTTTTTTTTTTCAATTTTAACCTTAATTTTTAATGCTCATTATATACCATTTAACTGAATTTGTAATTTACACAGCCTTCTAGTGGGCCTTCATATTTTATATGAACAATTCTTTATATTGTTAAGTACTGGTCTTTAATCTTATCTTTTATATTTTTATATTTGACTCTACCATACAAATTGAGCTTAATGCCAATTCCAATTTAATAAGCTTCGCTTTTCACTTAAAGACTTTAAAATATATTTCTTATCTTCTATTTGAGCTTTCTTATTTCTTCTTGGGTAACAAAGCAGCTGGGCAGATATCCTTGTTGAGGCACTCTGAGCAATTGGGCTTGACAGGCGTACAAATTGTTTGGCCAAAGCCCACAAGCAAATGATTCACCTCTGCCCAGAGTGGACGTGGCAGCCAGCTCTCAAGCTGAATACGCGTTTGCTCCGGCTCCTTGGTGGGCTTCTTTAGCCATGCCAAACGATTGGCAATGCGATGCACGTGCGTGTCGACGCCAATGCCTGTAATTTCTTGCCAAGCCGTCGCCATGCAAATATGCGCCATTTTGGGACCAACTCCTGGTAGCTTCAATAGCTCCTTGATATTGTTCGGAATGTCTTCGTTGTATTTGTCGACGAGTATTTCTGAGGTTTGCTTCAGGTATTTGGCTTTGTTCTAAAAAAAAGATCTTATATAAGTAAGTATGTATTTTATTCCAGATTCAAAAATGTAGACACACTTTATAGAAGCTAACGGGATGAAGTAAACGCTCCAGTTCCTCGCCAGGTATATCCTTCAGACGAGCAGGAGTTAGAGTTTGCGCCTTCAGGCGCTTCATTGCCTCAAAGGTGGTTTCATCTTTCGTCTGGCTGGATAGCATAAGACCCACCAATATATGGAAACGTTGCGTCTGTAAATTAAGGCTTCAGTTAAGCAACAGTATAAAGTTATATGACAAACTCCTTCAAACCTTTTCATTCGCATTCGCATCGGCACATTTATGGCAACCCATTGTATCAACCGGTGCGGGCTTTTCGCTGCGCATCAAGCGAATATTTTCCAAATGCTGCAGCCAATTGATGTTAGGGAAGTCGGGTTCGATCTTAACTGGGGTGGCTGATTCTGCTTTAATTTCTGGTACCTTGTCACATTCCGGCACCAACTCACATTTTATAATTGTAGCTTTGCCCATTTGGATTTTGGAGGTTTTTGAAATTGCAGCAAGGCGCGATTTTTTGGCGGGCACATTTGATTCTGGCAGCGAATTCAATTGTCGTTGTTTGCGAGTCTGAACAGGTGAAAAGTAACGTGCAGCAGCAACGCTGGGTAATTCTTCAATATCCTAAATTGCTCGCAATTTTATGAAAACATTCAAATTAAAAAATAATGTTGAGTACTTACCCACAACTCCGTCTTCACTGTTGGTTTTTCTGGCTTGACCTGCTTAGCCAGTTTACTTGACAGTGTTGCCTTTTTGCTTGCCATGGTTCTAATAATAGTTTTGTAAAAATGTTGCATACAACTTTACAATATAAATAATAAATAAAAATAAGAATTATAAACAAATATGTGCGTCTTGCTGTTGGCTAACAGTGTGACCGTTTATGCATGTGTTACACATCTGTTTTGTGTTTACATATGTTGCCAGGGGTTACACATTCGTTCAGTGTGGAGTCGTGCGTTAAGTGTGGAGCATCAGCATTTAGTATTTTTTCACTATATATTTTTTGCAACACCTACACTTTAACTTGTTTGCAATTTGCAGCCACACTGTTTTACATTCATAAAATTAAAGTAAAATTAACTTTAAGGTACAATTTTGGTTAATAAAATTAAATTAACATGCTCGCTACGTTGCAGCATATAGATAACGGGTTGTACTAAATTAAATAGTTAACATAATCATATACAAAGTAGCACATTATGCTAATTGTGTGACAAATTGTGCATGATACGAATTTGTGTGTATTATAAAACAAATACAAAAAGTAATTAATAATAGTACGAGTCGCGAAAAGCTTACGCACACAGAAATGCATTGAATAACATAAAGAAGAAATTTAGTGCAAGACGATTACTGAAAATAGAGTGTAAAAGCGATATTATAATACTGCCACCCATCACACATTCAAGCACACACACAGTGCTACATTCGGACGGAAGCGAAAAATTGCATTGGTAAGTTGTGTGTGTCCCCATCACAACAAATAACAATCAAATTGTTATAATTTTGAAATAATTATTTATCGCGTGTTGTTGACTTGTGGAAACTATGTGTAATCACTGAAATGGAATTTGTACATTTCCTCAACAAATACATGCCTATATCTATCTATGTGCATGAATGTGAGTGTAGATATGCTAATATATAGGGTATATGTATCCATATGTCTTATCTCATGCGTCATTCAGTTTATGGACGACTCCTGCAGCTGCAGAGAAATTGAGGACACCAGTTTCTGCTCATAATATTCAAATCTTTATCAATTGTGATTCAGAATTTCTACCCCTATTGTAAAAACTGAATTCATTTCACTTTAAGAGTTCGTCATTCAGCGACTACTAACGAAATGCTAAAATACCTAAAGGCACACCCGATACACATATTGTTTAGAATTTATTTTATTAAAAATTATTCAAATGTGGTAGGCGGGTTAATATGCTGCATAATTTGATTTTATATTGATAAACCTTTAAAAATTACTTCAATTGTAATATATCACAGTCGTAGTAATGGCAAAGTGCTGAATTTGGATAAAACTTTTGCCACCGGGCTTCTTGAGTAAGTTGTCAAACAAAACTTGCAATATTCTGTTGCTTTAAAATACTTTGAAAATACTCAATTACTCAAGTATTAACAAATAGTATTTATGTAGGTAATTCGTTCAATTTGTATGCAACGCGCGTTAACCGCATTGCATTTCTCTCTTTGAAAAAAAAAAAAAAAAATGCCCCGCGTCATAGAAATACATACATATACATATATATTCACATTTGTATGTACAATTTTCAGTTAGACATGCGCTGATTTTGTCGTTTGACCCAAATATATTCCCTGTTCCTTGCTCAACCCGCCCGCAATGCTTTTGTATCAATGATTTAATTAATACGTACCTATCTATACATCTTTATATATTATGTACTTTTTACAGGCGGCCGAGACGCAACAATTAATTACTGGAATGCGCGCCTCCATTCCGCCCGGCGTACGTGTTGTACGCGGCCCAAATTGGATTTGGTCGAACCAAGGTAGGACGTTACTTATTTTTGTTTACCCATTTCAGGCACTGACTAGCTAAAACCATTTGTTTATAATAAGTACAATTATATACCTGTGTGTGTATACACACTCACACACACTAAACGATCCGCACTTTGATAGCTGCCAATGAGTGCAAAGAGGACGGGACGCTATTTTTAGCCACACTCAGAGCGGAATGTTTCCCAAATCTCTGTCTCTGCATTTTAAACGCACATAATATAGAAATCGTTCAATCGAGGAGGGGATGCAAGGGTGCGGGGTAGAATGCACACACATGTGCCTCTTGCCGCATTGTTTTTACTTCGCTGTCATAAAAGAAGTCGAACGGCTGCCTTCGCTGCCTTCTGCTAAGGCGCGTGCCATTTGTATATGTTTTATTTTTAAACGTGGAACACTAAAGGCGTTGTCAGGAATATATGTATGCTTACTGCTGAAAGGGAGAACAGATTGATATAAATAGAATTAGTCTTTAATTCGAATAGGAATATCAACTTCCTTTCTTAATATTGCTATTCAATGTCTATTATTCCTACTACAGTAAACTATCAGCTGTTAACTAAAATCCTTATGCTAGATCGTTTATAACTTACATTTCGTTGCTATGTTAATATCCTACGAATGCCCTTTGATATTACAATTGATATCTGATAAGCTATCTCCCAAAATAAAGCGTTTGTATCATAGAAAAGAGGGCAGCAGAATAAATGAAGTTGGAGAAACAGAATCTGCGAACAGTTCTTCAATTGTTTATAGTGTATAAATAGCTGGAATATACATTAACAGCCTAGCGTTAACATTGTCTGTGTTAAGCGTTTTACAGTCCTGCGCCAACTTAAAGTGTATGTCAAAAATAAATCAAACTACTGCCTATTAACAACGAGAATTGGGGGTCTTGCGTGGAAGTTGAACGATGAGATGTTTAAATTTAGAGTGCAGCTGCTTGCGCCGTATATGTGTATCCAACTGAAATTCCTATATAACTCGCCATGTTTGCTGGGGCAGATGTTTGGCAAGAGACAAAGAACCAAAGAGCCATAGTCTGCCTGCCGGATGAGACATTTCCTTGGTACTTCGTTTACATTTTGGGGTGTGCGGCGTCTTATAAATAGCTCTAGCGAGCTGTCGGAAACTGGGGAGAACTGCTGTGTATAGAATAACCAAGAAAACGGAGCTTCATTGCAGAGATGTACTTCAATTGTATTTTATTTTCCAACCAACAGACAACGGGGAAGGTCACGTTGGTACCGTCTGCGAAATCGGACGCTGTGGATCGACACATTCGCCAGAGAACACGGTTGTGGTCAATTGGGATTCCGGACATCGCACCAACTACAGAGTGGGCTATCAAAATCAATACGATTTAATCATTGTGGATAATGCCCAAGTTGGTAAGTGAAACGCTTCTTTGTTTTTTTGTTCCATCATTACTGAATGATGTGTCTGCTCCTTTAAGGTGTTCGTCATTCAAATGTCGTTTGTGATGGCTGCTCCAAGGCGGGCATAGCTGGCATTGTGTTCAAGTGCGCTCAGTGCACGGACTATCATTTGTGTGCCTTCTGCTACGGTGGTAATATTCACGACTTGGAGCATACATTCGTACGATACACAACACCCAACTCACTGGGTGTACGTGTGCCGGCCAGGAAGGGCTCAGAGCGCATACAGCTGCGTGGCATATTTGTGGGCGCAAAGGTTGTGCGCGGCCCTGACTGGGAGTGGAACGATCAGGACGGCGGTGAGGGTAAAACGGGTCGGGTTATGGAAATACGTGGCTGGGACAACGAGTCGTGTCGCAGTGTAGCCAACGTATCGTGGGTAACGGGTTCAACGAACGTCTATCGACTGGGTCACAAAGGGAACGTGGACCTGAAGTACATAGCAGCAACTTGCGGTGGTTACTACTACAAGGATCATATGCCTGTGCTGGGTCAACCCGAGGAGCAGCAGCCCATCGTGTCCATGGTGAAGCCAAGCTTCTCTGTGGGCGATCGCGTCAAAGTGTGCCTCGAGGGGGAGGCACTGATAAAGCTGCAACAGGGACACGGTGGCTGGAATCCGCGTATGGTCGACCATCTCGCCAAATTGGGCACAGTGCATCGCATCACCGAAAAGGGAGATATAAGGTTGGCATGACAAACACTTAACAATTTTTGTCATTAAATATATAATGTACTTGCAGAGTCCAATATGAGAACTGTCCCAATCGCTGGACCTTTCACCCCGCCGCACTCGTCAAAGTTGTTTCGTTTCGCGTGGGCGATCTGGTGACAATCATAAATGATGAATCTAAAGTGCAGCAACTGCAGAAAGGACACGGCGAATGGATAGATCTCATGCGCTGTGTAAGATATTGAATTAGATCTAGTGAACAATAATAATGGATTACTAAATCGTCTTGCTTTGCATTAGGCTCTGGGCAAGCTGTGTAAAGTGCTTAAAGTATATTCCGATGGTGATCTGCGCATCCAGCAGCTGGACGATGGCTTCGAATGGACTCTAAATCCGAAATGTGTTAAACTGGAGCGTTCTCCTTTGGCCACGGCAGCGGAACGTTCCAATAGTATGATGGATCTGAGTAATCGGCGTACGGATCATGTGATGACACCGCTATCGGGTCTCTCTGGCAGTTCGGTGCCCGACAAGCTGGTCCGTGAAGCGGCCCAGGGTCATTTGGATTTTGTGAAACAATATCTGGATGTCAATCCTAGTCAGGTGGATGTGATGAGTGGCGGCAAGGCCTGCATACAGGTAGCCTCCCACCAGGGCTACGTCGAGCTGGTGAAATACCTCATCTCCAAGGGCGCCAATGTGAATGTAGTGGACAAGGAAGGCGATTCGGCCCTTCACTATGCCGCCTTTGGCAATCAGCCGGAGACGATGCGCGTACTGCTCGAGCATGGCGCCGAGGTGAATTTCCTCAATTCCAGCCACTGTTCGGCTCTGCACATTTGCGCGCATAAGAAAACGCCCCATTGCGTGCGGGAGCTGTTGAAGCACAATGCGAATGTTAATATCCAGGATTCGTACGGTGATACAGCACTCCACGATGCCATTGGAAAGGAGAACACGGAGGTCGTTGAACTGCTGTGCAATGCACCAAATTTAGATTTTACTGTGAAAAACCATCGTGGCTTCAATGTGCTGCACCATGCGGCGCTCAAGGGCAACGTGGTGGCTGCTCGTCGCATTCTTCAGTTGTCGCGCCAATTAGTCAACGTGCGCAAGGATGACGGCTTTGCAGCACTGCATCTGGCCGCTCTAAATGGACACGCGAAAGTGGTGGAGACATTGGTCACAGAGGGACAGGCTGAACTAGATATACGCAACAATCGACGACAAACGCCATTCCTGTTGGCCGTTTCCCAGGGACATGCGAGTGTTATTGAGCGTCTGGTGAAGCTGTCGTGCGATATCAATGCCAAGGACGAGGATGGCGACAATGCCATGCATTTGTGTGTCATTAAGAGGACCAATTTACAGCAGGCCGCTAATCCCTCGCCCGAAGAGGCGCCCGAAATCTACAAGTTCTTCGTCAGCCTCGCCCAGACGAGTGTGCGCACCGTGGATCGCCTGATGTACAGTGTGCTGATCTATCTGTCCCGGCATGGCTGTCGTGTGGAGCTAAACAATGCCAATGCTAGCATCTTTGAGTGGATTACTGATCGCAATATACGACAGCTAATCTTTGGCCAACAAACGGAGGATCCAACGATAGCTCCAATGCCACTGCAGCGGAATATGCAAGCCCTGGATATTGGAGCCGCCGATGAAACTCCACGTAACGTTGCTGGCGAGGATGCAGGTGCGACGGTTAGTGCTGGCTCATTAGCTTTACCGCCACCGCCGCCCAAGCCCAGTGAGGCGGCCACCTCAACAGCTGGTCTGCAGCCTTCGCCGGGCAATAAGAAACTGAACTCGGATGCGGCCAGCACTGGTACATCGCCCCAAGTGGCGCCTCGTAAGAAGGCGCCAAAGCCACCGGTACCATCGGGATCATCGGAAACATCAGCAGCAACGAGCAGCGAGTCAAGCGGATCTCTAAAGGCCTCGCTGGCAGGTGCCACAGCAGCAGCAGCAGCAGCTTTGCCGGTAATAATTTCCAACCAGCAGGAGTGCATAGTCTGCAATGAGCCGCTACAGCTGGTGCGCTTTGGTATGTTCAAATGTCATTTGACTCTAGTTATTCTCTAGTAACCATTGATATCTTCTTGTAGAGCCCTGCCTGCATCAGATCGCTTGCGAGGAATGCAGCATACGCATGAAGAAATGTTTGCGCTGTGGCGTTGCCATTGAGCGACGCATCGATGCCAACGGCCGTCAAGTGGTTGGTCATCAATCGACATTGACGGCGTCGCCCAGCGATCAGGCGCGTTTGCCATCCGGCGATCTATTGCGTTATCTGGAGAACAAAGTGTTGGAATTCGAGGAATCGCATTTTTGTGGAATCTGTATGGAACGGAAACGAGATGTGGCCTTCCTTTGCGGTCATGGCGCCTGCTCCCATTGTGCCGAAACATTACGCACCTGCCACATGTGCCGCAAGACAATACTGAAGAAGATCAATCTGTACTGAGCACTTACTCAGTGCACTGTAGCAATACGCAACCAAAGTGGCTTGTATATATATATACATACATACATAACATAAAAATGTTAACAAGTTAATTATTATCAAGGATTTATGTTGCGTGACAACAACATCAGCTGATACCATCAATCGTTCCAGAGAACTTCATGCATGAATTTACTATCCAACTTTATTATTTATTAAACACCACCACCACAAACAACAACAACAACAATTATTTTGCACGCACACAAAAACATGTCGACACACGCACATGCACATACACATGTCTATAGTCTATTAGCCTCGTTTAACGACAACGAAAACCCAACTAAATATGATTAAATGATTAATAATATAAGCATTTTAATTGCAATTGAACGATTAACGAACAACACTTATTGCTAATGTAAACTTAATTTCATTAAGAAAACTGAGCGTCGATAACGTTATAAATATAAAAACAGCTTAAAATTAAACTGCCGGGGTAAGTCGAAAATTTGTATAACAAATCAATTATAGTAAACCATATCTGAAAAGTATTCGGATTGGACTCTTTAAATAAATAGTATAGCTTGCCAAGTCAGTTAAATAATAACAAATAAAGAAAATACAAAACGTAACGGTGTTTTACGTATATTTATGCCACCTAGCTATACGCGAAATAATACCGAATAAAATACTGTACCTTTTCGATACAAACTGAGCTCAGCATCGATAACACGCAATAGTGAGTACATATCGTTTTGGTTAATAGTCGAACTTCAACAGAACGCAAAAGGAAAATACACACGTCACAACTTACTAATAAAAAGTTGAAACGTGCCGACGCGTGTGTATAGAGAAATACGGCTATGTCAAAACAATTGGCTGATTATCAGCCAACAAAGTTGCAGTTCTATAAGAAGGTAGCGCTAGGTATTTTACTAGTAGCAATACTGCTATCCTTTCCCGCAATATGCCAGAGTCAACATAATCCCAGTTTTAAATACTCGCGCGAAGCAAATGAAAATTTTGATGCCAAAAAGGCACCGCCGGTAAAACACGAACATCACCACCACGATCATGACCATCACGATCATGATCATCACGGACATGATCATCACGGACATGATCACCACGATCATGACCACCATGATCATGACCATCATCATGACCATGGTCATCACGAGCACACAAGGCCTGCATCACTGGGTGAGCATTCGCCGCCTCTTGCTGATAAACATACATAGTTATTGTAATGGATTTTTTTCTAATAGATATAAAGAGCATTTGGCTGCACTCCATGGGCTCTACGCTGCTTATCAGTGCTGCCCCCTTTGTGCTGCTCTACATTATACCGCTCGATAATAGCGAGGCTATGAAGCCGCGTCTTAAGGTTTTGCTTGCGTTCGCGTCGGGTGGTTTGCTGGGCGATGCATTCCTACACTTAATACCACATGCAACCCATCCTCACAGCCATGGTGAGCACGACCATGGTCATGGGCATGGTCATTCGCACGATCATCATCATCATGAGGATGGCGAGGATGGACATGGTCATGTGCATGATATGAGTGTCGGCCTCTGGGTACTAGGAGGCATTATTGCTTTTCTTTCCGTGGAGAAAATTGTGCGCATACTGAAAGGCCCAGGATCAGGAGGACATGGACACAGTCATGGCGCACCAAAGCCGAAACCAGTGGTCAAGGAGAAAGAAGCCGCCGATAATAAGAAAAAGCCCGCGTCAAAATCAGCCAAAACGGTGGCCAAATCGGATGCCAAACCGGAGGCCAAACCAGAGGCAAAAAAAGCAGATGACGAGGGTGAAGTGGAAATATCTGGATATTTGAATTTAGCTGCAGACTTTGCGCACAATTTCACCGACGGTTTGGCTATTGGTGCCTCCTATCTGGCAGGCAATAGCATTGGCATAGTCACCACCATCACCATACTGCTGCACGAGGTGCCGCACGAAATCGGAGACTTTGCCATACTCATCAAGTCGGGCTGCTCGCGTCGTAAGGCTATGCTGTTGCAGCTGGTCACGGCGCTGGGCGCTTTGGCGGGCACAGCTTTGGCTCTACTTGGAGCGGGCAGCAGTGATGGCAGTTCAGCGCCCTGGGTGCTGCCCTTCACAGCGGGTGGCTTCATTTATATAGCCACTGTGAGTGTGTTGCCCGAGCTGTTGGAGGAGTCGACGAAGCTGAAGCAATCCTTAAAGGAAATTGTGGCTCTACTTACAGGCGTTGGCCTGATGATTGTTATAGCCAAGTTTGAATAATGAGTGGAACCGTTTAGATTCTTAAATATGGCCCGAATGTACTTCCTGATAACAAATATGTGGGCATGTAAAATACACTTTGAAAAGAAAAATATGTAAAACAAAAAAGGAAAATGTAACTATGAATTCATAGAAACGGAATGAAATAGCGATATTATAATGTGTCTTTAGATTTAATCTTCTATCTAAATTCAACAAATTGATTAACAAAGTTAAAATTGTTTTTTTTTTAGTCAGCTGCTGTTCAACCCTTCATGTATGATTTTATTTCATTCAGGCAATACTCGGCTTGTTCCAGAGCGTCGGCATTCGAGTTGCTCTTGCTAATCTTCCAGGCAAGCTTACAAAAGTCCTCGGCTTCAGCAAGCAGGCCTTCGCGTAGATAAACCAAGCCCAAATTAGCCTGAATGATGCCTTCCTGGGCGGTATCCTTCAGCTCCTTGGCTATGTTCAGTGCGCGTAAAAGCGTTTCCTTGGCTTCAGCATACTTTTCAAGCTATTAAATAAAATATTTATGGTGAGAAATTATTTGAAACATATTTTAAATGCGACTTACATTTACATAAGCTACGCTAATATTATTTAAAATAGTGACTGAGGCATCGTTCAGGTATCCGTAGACGTCAACGAGAATGTTCAGAGCCTCTGTGAACAGGTTCTTGGCTTCCTCATATTTGCCCTGCTTCATCAGAAGTTGACCAAACCTGCGTTTTTAAACGATTGCTTTGTTAGTCAAATCCTATTCAGATGAATATTTGGTTTCGATTTTAGAGGAAGCATGGAACAACCTTCAATACCAGTTCTTTGTCAAACCATACAGCTCCAGTACATCACTATTCTCGGGCATTTCCTTCACTAGTTTGGCCAGCCGTTGCAGCGTCCATTGGAAGCCCTGAAAGCTCTTCACTAGATCACCCTGTAGCTGTGACATATGCGCTATTTTGGAGCTGATGTGCAATATTTTAGGACTATCTTCCGTATGGCCATCGGCCATTAGGCGTCTCATTACATCCACAAAGAGGGTTTCGGCTTTTTTGAACTGCTCCCGTTCCATGGCCAGATTGGCCATTACATCGTACACATAGGTAATACCGTTTGTTGATCGCATATCCTGGGCCATGCGAAGCGCCAGATGTAGCATCTGTTCGGCCTTGTCGTACTGCTCCTTCTGTATGCATAGTATTGAACGTTTTATGGTATTCACTAGCTTCGTTTCAGGCGTCTCCTCTTCTTTTTCGCCGTCGCCAAACAGATTAAAGCTAAACATGGCCGCGAATACAAGTCCGGTGTGAGGATATTTGGAGTTTTGTTCAGACTGCTCCTGATGTCGTTGCCTCTGTTGTTGCTGATCCATGTAAACAGAGCCCAATGTACGTGATTCTTGCGCCAGGGATTTGTAGCCGATATGCGCTCTGATTGTATAGTCATGTGGACTGACAACCATGGCTCGCATGAAACGCGTGCGGCACAACACCTGTGCTAGTTTACCAAAATTCTTTACCATCATTTTGAAATGCAATGCATTCTATAATTAACTTGTAATTTTTATGACCAATCCGCGTACTCGGTCGGTCGGTTGGGTTGTTTAGCCCAATTACGAAATATAAGTCAAAACAGTGTTGTAAAGAACGGGCAGTTACTGTTTTATTAGTATCTAACGCATTTGAAAAATACAATATTAAAAATTAAGAACATAGTAGGTAAAACACAAATTTTACATTCATTTTTTTAAGTTTCAATTCATATTGTTACTTTAATGATTGAATACGACACATCTAAGGGACTAATTGCCACTTAATTGTTATCGCTGAACCTGAATTAAAATCTTTATGAAATTCAATAAATTGTAGATTTTTTAACTAGACAGAATTAATCAAAATACATTTTTAATTTTATCATTATAGTAACAGTATATCCAGATAAACATACTGTACACCATTTCATTTACCGTACAAAAAAAAGTATCGATAGTAAGAACATGCGATAGTTTAGAAGCATTGATTGCAACTGAAAAAAGCAACCCTACCTATTGATGGCGGATTGACGCTTTTCGCTGGCAACAAAATTTTCTTTTACGAGTAATCAAAAACGGGCACGCCGCAAATTAAGCAATCAATTGTGCGTGCTATTTAATCGCGTACTGCCGACTTTTAAAAATAAGTGCAACAGCATTTTATTTTAGTGTATTATCATCAGAGGCATAAGTGTACGGCAAGAGCAGTATTTTTTTAGTTACAGCTATGAGACGTCGTAGCGAACGAAAAAAATCTACATCGCCTGCACCTTTGCCGGCACGTCGCAGTCGCCGATCACGTAAAATATCGGAAAATGAAAAAACCGAGGATGAGACGCTTGTAGAAAAAATAGAAGAAACTAAAGCGCCTCCAATAATTGAAGAAATCAATGAGGAGCGCAGAGAACAGCGAGCGTCAAGTGAAGAACATGCCGCCGCATCGCCAGTGCGCAAAAGCCGCTCCACACGCACGACACCTAAAAAGCGCCAAAGCGCTAGCAGTCAGCGGGAGAAAAGTAGTGAGCGTAAGGTGGAAACCATACCTGAGGAAGTAGAAAATGGCTCAGATGCGATAGTGGTAGCAGAGGCGGAGACGGAGTCGGAAGCGAGTTCCACCAAAAAGAATTCCGATATCGATAACAAGGTATCGGTCGAAAAGGAAATGGGCAACAAGCCCGAGGAACCGCAAGCCGAACAGGAACAGCAGAAGATCGAAGAGAAAACCAAATCCGAAACAGATTCAGCGGATGCCAAGAGAAAGGCGAACATACAGGTAGATGACGATGAGAAGTCGCAGGAGAGGTGCGTGAAGGAACACAATGATGATGAAGCGGACGTTGACGGAACGAAGGAAACGGGAAAGGAGAAGGACAACAGAAGTGAGCGTACCGCGGAGGAAGAGGTAAAAGTTGCGTCTTCTTTAAGCTTAACAGCAAGTAAGGATGAAGTACATCTAAAAACCACAAGCGATGTATTAGACATTCAAACAGAGGACATGGAAGAGAGGAATTCTGATAGACCGGACCCAGACCAAGGGGATCAGCGCAAAGGGGATGACAACAAAACACCGGTTAAAACTGATGAGCCGAAGGAGAATCACAAGGAATCCGGCGAGCAATCAGTAGAAAAGCAAACTAACAAGGAACATACAAACAGCGATAAGCAGGAAAATGTTACACAACAGCGGTCCGTACGGAAACGTAAATGGCTGAGCAAAAAAGTGGCCGAACGTGCGCCACCCGTGTTGGCTATATCAACCGATTCACTCAAGAACATTATAGCAGATGTGGTGAATCCAGTGCCGCTCAGTGATGTGCAATTGGAGTCATCGTCTGAAGAGGAGGGGCTCGTTACCAGCGATCATGAAACAGATGAACGATCGTTGACCCCCGAACTGCGTGTCATAAAAGATCGCGATGAGGGCAATGCAACAGATGAGGAACAACATCAGCAGAAACAGAAACCGCAACCAAAAGCGAACCATGAGAAGGAATCGGTGCCAACAACGGTGCCAGCTGTATGTAAAACAGCAATCGAGCCCGCCGTGTCAAAAACAAGTGCTGTCGCCCGCTCACCTAGCCCGGCCCGCAATCGTGCCAGCCATGTGCTCTTCATTACCAATTTGGTGCGGCCATTTACGGTGCTGCAGCTGAAGGGTCTGTTGGCGCGAACGGGCAAGATCGTCGAGGAAGATGGTTTCTGGATCGATCGCATCAAATCGAAGTGCTATGTTGCATATGAAACAGAGGAGTAAGTCAATTTCTTGGAATTCCGTATAATATAACAACTCTAATAAATTTTATTCATATTACAGCGAAGCTATTGAAACCCGTCATGCTTTGCATGGTGTACGTTGGCCAGTCTCAAATCCCAAATGCTTGAACGTAGACTTTGGCAGTCGCACAGATATGGATCGGGCTATACAATCGACAAAGAACGAGGCACCCAAATATCCGCAAGACAATACTAGAGATAATCAGAACGCGGGCAATACTTGGTCACGCTTGGATGCAAGCGATAAGAAGGTATGCTTGACAGTGGGAAGCTTTATTGAAACATAATTAAACGAAAACTCTTTGCCAACAGCCAGCACGTCCGGTGCGTGAATGGGATGTGGGCAAGAAGGAGCCGAATGAGCGTGATAAGTCAAGCAACGACAGGCGCCGCAGCAGTAAAGAGCGCGTTGACGCCCGATTACGGGATTCCGAGCGTGGTAAAGTGGGTGATGAGCTAGAGCGCGGTGGGCAGGATCGAAAACGATCACGAGAGCGCGAACGTGGAGGACGCGATCGTGATCGCGAACGCAGCGAACAACGTGTACATGGACGAAGCAGGAGCGGATCACCAGGTAACCAGCAGCTTAACACTAGGCAGATTAATGTATGCTAATAATTGTGCTCTTACACATACACAGCGTTAAAGTCCAGAAAGAAGGAGAATGAACCACCCATCAGACTATTGGATGATTTGTTTCGCAAAACAAAGGCGACGCCTTGTATATATTGGCTGCCTCTGACACCGGAAGCTGTGAGTAACTGGAAATGGAAACGATTCAACGTATGCTTAATATCCCGTTTTTATTTATATAAACCAGATTGCCGAAAAGGAGGCGTTCCGTCAGAAGCGTATTGAAGAGCACAAGCAGCGTATCAAGGAACGTGAAGAGCGCCTCAAGGAGCGCGAACGTGAAAAGGATCGCGATCGTCAGCGCGATACTCGACGCAATCGATCAACCGAGCGTCGGCGTTCGCGCAGTCGCGAGCGGGAGCGACGGCGTTACTAGACAGTAATTAAATGAACAACCGAAATAAAACAAAAAAGTCAACTCGACAACAATTTTAAAGCAACAATTAACTAAAAACTAAAACAAAAAACAAAAAAAGCAAGCATACGCAGAACGATAGTTTAAAGTGCTTTTTCCTGGAATTTCGAATGTTTTTCTTTTTGAGTTCAATTATATTCAATTTGAAGTCAAACTTTACTCCAAGTTGAATATTTTCCATCCCAATCACTCAACGCAGAAACTTAATGAGATTTAAATTTCTTTCTTTTTCCTCCTTTATATACTTACATATATATATATATATATATATATCTACATAACATGATTGATTTCTTTCCCAAATGTAGCTTTTTACAGTGCAACAGCAACATGAACTACAACTACAACAACAACCAGCGCATCAGGCGACAGTCAGTCAATAGAACGGCGAGAATCGTGGCACACATTGGATATGTCTCTGTCTCGAAGTCCTAAAACTGTAGCCGCAAGTGTTTGAATCCGCCTCTTATACATTAATAATTAAATATATACATACATACTTAAACAGCAAAATGCAAATTAATTAACTGAATTGTATTAATTGAAATTTTAAAAGAACCTAAATATAACAAAATCACAGAAGGCAAGCTTGTGACAATGCCAAAAGCGTAACATCTATCTCTTTATTTTGACACATTGTATACATTATAATGATATCGTTGGAGTATAAATCTAAATCTGAATCTAAATATATAGTTTTGCTACTTTTCATAGCTGTCTTTAAAATTGTAGTTAAGGTTTCCTAATCAATACTGGAGATTTCTTAACGATTAATTTTAACATAGGTTTTTAACTTTGATCAGCCTGTATAATAAGAAATAAAAATGAGAATTAAACGTTCGCCAAATAATTATTTCTTTATTAAAAGATAGTAAAACTAAGTTCAACATTTTAAAACTCGCTCCCAAAGTAGTCGATACCTATAAGCAAATAAATATCGATACTTTGTACTGCAATATTTCGATTAGTATAAAGTCGGTCAAAGTAATACTTGTAATCGCTATCGAATTAATTTATTAAAATTTTACATTGGGAGAAAAAATGTGGTCGGACACTTTTTTAATTGTATTTATATCAATATGTACGGCATTTTTGGGCGAAGGTATGTATTAAAAAAATTACAGCTATACGTGAATGTAGTTTTAATAAAAAAGCATCATACACGTATTCATTTATAGGACTTACATGGGTGCTGGTCTACCGCACCGAGAAGTACCAGCGGCTGAAGACAGAAGTGGACAAACAGAGCAAGAAGTGTGAGTTGACTAGGTGTGCAGTTTGTGGTAAAGGTTGTAGGCTAATTGCATGTCACGTATTTTACATTTAGTGGAACGGCGTAAGGAGACACACGGCGATTCTTTGGATAAATCGGTAAAAAAGAAACTCGAACGTTATGAAGAGAAGTTGAAGAATAACAATCGCGACTTGTCGTTGGTAAAAATGAAGTCCATGTTTGCAACTGGATTTGCATTCACCGCCTTGTTGAGCATGTTCAATAGCATATTCGATGGTCGGGTTGTGGCCCAATTGCCGTTTACACCCATCTCCTGGATTCAGGGCCTGAGCCATCGTAATCTGTCAGGTGATGACTACACCGACTGTTCGTTCATCTTCCTCTATATACTCTGCACCATGTCCATCCGTCAAAACATTCAAAAACTGTTGGGCTTTGCTCCGTCGCGAGCGGCTAGCAAGCAAGGTGGTGGCCTCTTTGGCCCGGCGCCAGGTCAATTTAAATAGTTCTATTTTTTTTATTATTGATTTGTTCCTAGCTAAATTTTGGATTGGATTTCTGTTTAAAAAACCACATACAATAAATTAAATTTTAATTTAAAGCATTAAACTCGTACATAGGTTTGTCAACAATAAGTCGATCAAATCCCAAACGTGACAAGTCCAATGTACGGAACTGGCCGTCCATAATGAGCTCAGAGATGGCTCGACCCAGTGCTGGTGTCTGTTGTATGCCCTGCCCACTGAAGCCGCTGGCAATGTATAGATTATGATAGTAGGGATGCGGTCCCAAGATGCCATTATCATCGTACACGTTGTAATCGTAAAGGCCGGCCATGCTATTGACTACCTTGGCGTTCGCAAAGGCGGGTACACGCTCGATCAGCGCGGGGAGAATCCTTTCATTGAAGTACGTCGGATCCACATCTAAATTATCGGCACTCACTTTTTCGCCAGGTAACGCATTGTGCCCGCACACGTAGTCGCCGCCCAAGCCCACTCGACGGATATAGGTGCCTGCCGTTGCGTCCACAACCATGGGCATGGCCATGCCGGGAGCACTCTGGTCTTGGGTGTTTATCTTGTACATATAACGCTTGCGCGCATCTATGGGCAAGGGCAGATGCAGCACTCCCTCACCAAGGCCAATTCGTGCTAGACGTGCCACATCCCCACTGTTTATGCCCGCGGCAATGACACACAGAGCGAACTTAATGGCGCGCTTCGTCCCATCTGGTTGCTGGATGATCACCTTGTCCAGGCTCTGATAGCCACTCTTCTCGGCGTTAGATACTATAATATCGGCTTGGCTTACAAACTCGAAGGCGACAGCTTCACCATGCACGAAATGCGCGCCATAGCCGTGGGCAGCCCGTTTGTAATTGGCTAGGAGTGCCCAGGGATCAAACCAACCTTCACGTTCCTGCCCGTAGCAGCCTAGAGCGATGCCTTTGGTGTTTAGCCAAGGAAACTTGGAGGCCAAGCGATCTGCTGTAAGCAACTCATTGCGTGCGCCCAGATCGTTTTGCAGCTGTGATGTCTGCTTCAGCATCTCCGCATCCGCCTCACCGGCAAGCACCAGATGTCCATATGGCATATATTTAATGGGTATATCGGTGCCAAAGTGTTCCGGCGCTTCGCGTAGAAAATCGGCAGCAAACAAAGACATTTGTATTGTTTCTGGCAATGCGAAATGGTGGGACAGGCCATTGATGGACACACGAGTTGCGGATCTCTCGTGCTGAAATTAGAGCGAAGCTGAAATGCTCTCTGAATACATTTATATTACCAGTCGGCACATACCTTGATATCCTTTTCTACTACAACTACATTGAGACCGTTGCGCGCCTTCTGCTTGAGCCAATAGGCTATAGAGCTGCCCATTCCTCCACCTCCAATGATGAGGACGTCGCAATGTGTTGGGAATTCATCGATGCTGCCCTTGTCACCGCTAAAGTTGAATTTATTGCTTGTAGCTATAGGCTGGGCTTCGTTCTCGCTATCAAATTTATCTTCTTTGGGCACAAAGAACTCCTTAATCTTTCGTATATCGTTGCCTAGCAGGCGAAATGTGCGACGTATGGGGTGCAGGTCGTTTGGGTCATCACCGCCGGGCGGATTCGAGCTAGTGGAGTGAGCACGTAATAGTGGAACCTGAATCTGGCGTATAACATGTCTGCAACGTAACATCTTTCTGACCACTAGGTATTTATTAAGACTATGGTTTACTTTAAGTCATTAAATGTTGATTGTTATGCTATCTCATAACGTGCGATGGAGAACAGCTGATGAAAGTGGTTCTGATTAGACTTACTCGTTGTGCTGTTAACTTAACACTAGGCTAAAATGTTAATAACAGTGTAAGCAGCTACTTGTGCAACTGTAATTTAAAAAATGTATACAACAAAAATTGCTTGCGATATTAGATGCATTGATAGAAATGCAATTTTTTATGAAAATCGAAAAAAAAAAAAATATTTACTAAAAAATTTTGTGGCAGCATCACAATCAGTATCGATAATTGTAGCGTCAGAGTAACATGTAAAGTGCTTGTCAAAACTATCGCCCACCACTAGAGTCTGGCATTACTTGGCAATTTTGTATGCCGAGTTCAGGAAAAATATTAATTTTAAAACAAACAGTAATTATACGTAAATTGCAAGTGCTTTAGAAATGGCAACAGTCGCTGTTGATACTGTCTCTCAAGACATCGAGATGGAGGTGGATGCTACGGCTGAAACATTGGCAGACGAGAAGAAAAATCAAGATCTCGCTGCTGTACAAGAACTTCGCGAACAAATACGCCAAATTGAAAAGTCCGTGGCCTCCAAGGAAGCACGGTAAGTGAAAAATCAAAGTAGCTATATTTACCTGCATAAATCAAATATAATATATAAAAATCCTTCCAATTTAGTTTCATTCTTCGCGTGCTACGCAATTTGCCCATTACTCGACGCAAATTAAACGGCGTCGTATTCCGGAACCTGGCTCAGAGCATTTATCCCGTTGGCGCTGACCGCGAGGCTGCCTTGGCACTCACGCCTGCACTCGAAAAAGATGCCACAGAATTGCCTGATGTGCCCAAAAAGCAGGTGGCAACAAAGGCTCCCATTGCTGAGGTAGATGCGTACTATTATCTACTGTTGCTGGTGAAATTGATAGATGCTGGAGATTTGAAGCGAGCTGGCGTTTGTGCTGATGCGTTAATGTCTAAAATATCGATACAAAATCGTCGCACATTGGATCTTATTGGTGCCAAGTCATATTTCTACTACTCACGCGTGGCGGAGCTGAACAATGGACTGGAGGGGATTCGTTCCTTTTTGCATGCCCGCCTGCGCACTGCGACGCTGCGCAATGATTTCGAGGGACAGGCCGTACTGCTCAATTGCCTGCTGCGTAACTATTTACATTATGCACTGTACGATCAGGCCGACAAGCTGGTCAAGAAGTCGGTGTATCCCGAGTCGGCCAGCAACAATGAATGGGCACGCTTCCTCTATTATTTGGGTCGCATCAAGGCCGCCAAGCTTGAATACAGTGATGCTCACAAGCATTTGGTGCAGGCGCTGCGCAAATCACCACAGCATGCCGCCATTGGATTCCGCCAGACAGTACAGAAGTTGATCATTGTTGTGGAACTGTTGCTGGGCAACATACCGGAACGCGTGGTGTTTCGCCAGGCTGGATTGCGCCAATCTCTTGGACCATATTTCTCGCTCACACAGGCTGTGCGGCTGGGTAATCTGAAGCGCTTTGGGGATGTGGTCTCACAGTTTGGACCCAAATTCCAGATGGATCATACATTTACGTTAATCATTCGTCTGCGCCACAATGTGATCAAGACGGCTATTCGCTCCATTGGTCTCTCCTACTCGCGCATTTCGCCGAAAGATATAGCCAAGCGTTTGATGCTGGACTCGGCAGAGGATGCCGAATTTATCGTGTCCAAGGCTATCCGTGATGGTGTTATTGAAGCTACCTTGGATCCCGAACAAAATTATATGCGAAGCAAGGAGAGCACCGACATATATAGCACACGCGAGCCCCAGTTGGCCTTCCATGAACGCATTTCGTTCTGCTTGAATCTGCACAATCAGAGCGTTAAGGCAATGCGTTATCCCCCCAAGTCTTATGGCAAGGATTTGGAGAGTGCCGAGGAGCGACGCGAGCGGGAACAACAGGACCTGGAGCTGGCCAAAGAGATGGCCGAAGATGATGAAGACGGTTTCTAAGCTCTTACTTTCATAAAGATATACATTAATTTTTCATAAATGTGTGAACGATTATCATAATAAAATTAATTTCCGAAATTTGTAAACCCAGCGTCTGTATTAGTTTCCAAATATTTAAATATTTTGCCGGTTTGTCCCTTAAATATAAGTTCCTCGTATGCGTTGTTTATTAATCGTAATATCAAATTTAAACCGTCTTTAAGTAAGCGATGAAAGAGTTGTTAAACTATCCTAGCAAAAGATCTGTAGTATTTTATTTGATACTTAAAATAATTGACATTTTAAATTGTATTATCATTATAATTTTACTTTAATAAGTATATTTAAGTATATCAAACCTATTCACAATAATAGCTGGCGGTACTGCACTATCGATATAAAGGCAAGCTGCAAATGCGAAATATATCGAGCATTTTGAAGCATCGATACATCTTTGCAATATCAACAACCCTATCTAGTTGCATTATTCTTGGAGCAGAAAGCAGAAAATTTTTGTGAAAACACCACGGAGCGAAAAATGTAAAGTTCGCAAATGTAAAAAGTAACAAAAAACGTAGAAACAAACTATGAACTTGCAAATTGTGTTCAGATTGATATTGAAAAGTGCATGTGCGCGTTTATTGTAGAAATACTACATGCAAGTAATCAGCAGCCACAGCATTCTGTGGCAGCGACTCGTCGTCCAGTAGCAGCGAGTAAATTGTGGAGTCTCTCTGGCCACATTGGTGGACTAGCGCCCGCAAATGTATGCGACAAACTAGTAGTGGGCAGCAGCAGCAGTCGTTGTCGTCTTTGTGAAGCATCAATCGCGAAAAAGCAAAGGAAACAAATAAACGCCAAAACAACAGAGTGAAAAAAAAAAACGTGCGTAAAAGTTAATTAGCTGCCGCCAACCAACGAGCAAACGCAGAAGCGAGTGGAGGAGCAACAGCAGCAGCTGCTGCTCTATACAAATCGACAATCGACATTATTGTTGTTGTTATTATTATTGTTGTTGTTGTGGTTTTTGCACCCACCACACGTAACTAGAGCAGCAGCCACTATACACATACATACACACAGATACACTAAAACACACATACACATATACACAGACACAAGTTCACACACATACACACACACACACCCCTACGTATAAACACTCCAGGCTAGACTTCGTAGTAGATGCGTGCGTGCCACAACAAAATTGGAAATGATTTGTCCAAAAGACGTCCTGCAGTGGTTTAAGACTCTGGAGAGCTATAATCGCATTGATACCATGTGTTCATTGTTCGAGGCCTGTTTGCCGTTCGAGTTGCGGTTTCTGGGCACATTTTTGGAGGAGCTGGGTCGCAGGGATTCACCGGAATTGCGTGGCATGGAGCTGCGCGCCAATAATCCACAGGATCTGGCCGCCGATATGCACAACTGCCAAAAGGGCGAGCCAACAGACAAAAAGATCCGCCGCAAGATGGCGCTATATTTAGCGCTAATACGTGCCTGTAATCGCAATTGTGTGACAGAAATATTTCGGACCCTCGAATGTTGGGGCGATCGCGATTTTGCCAGCATTAACGATCAGGATACGATCCTGGAGCTATTGCTCGTCTACACAATGGCTGCCAAGCATCCAGTCTTCTCTTACCACCAGAACACCAAATGCGGCGAAATTCTGGCCAAGATTAAGGAAATCAGACGTATGGCGGACGAAACGTCACAAATTATGAGCCAACAGCAGCAGCAGCAGCAGTCGTCACAGCAGCAACAGCAACAGCAACAGCCGTCGCATACACAACACTTGCTGCATCAGCAGCAACAGACGCAGCCACAACCGCCACCGCCTTTCCATCATCCAGTGGTGCCAATGATGCAGCCACAGCAACCAACGCCTCTGCTGTATCCACAGCCTTGGACCAAGGTAACAAATCAATTGTCCATAAGGTTATGCCAGCCCGAAAGAGATTCCATGGTAGTCTGTTATATTATCTATATGAATTGCCTTCTACTCTATTTAAAATGCCTTTTCTTTGATCCTTTGCAGATCATACCTGGCACAGAAGTGGACAGCATACAACATTTGATGCAATCCAACATCACCATTCCAACGGACTCGAATGCCATTGCTGCGGCAGCAGCGGCGGCGGCGGCAGGCGGCTGGTCCATGCGCAACTCAGTGCCATGTACAGTGTACGCCGTGCCGCCTCCACAGCCACAGAGCCTGGATCATCAGGTGCCGCCGCAAGCCAGCTCGCCCATGCTAAGCAGCCAGCAGTCATCGCCGTCGACCAGTCGCACCACCAGCCCACAGCGCGAGCGTGGCAGCAGTGCCCCACTGCTGCAGCAGCAGCAACAGCAACAGCCACAACAACAAATGCGCAGCTTGCCGCTGCGCTTGCCGAACAGCGTCAAACATTCGCGTCGACCCTCTGTGGAGACAACGCCACCGCCAACGTCCACATCCGTTGGCAGCGGCGATGCTAAGCATTTTGATGAGGTGGGTACTATGAATCATACAATCAATAACAGCGAATCAATGGAGAAATATGTATTCCTGATCAGCGCTGGCTGAGTATCAAATGGATTGTCGTTGCTATCTTTGTGTGTAGATGATTGTTGCCCAGAATGGATCTTGGTTTAAGGTAGAATAATAGGGATTCGAACGGCAATTTAGCGATGCCCAAAGATTCTTCCATGAACAGGTTAATGCTTGGGTCAACAATTTAATTTTAGCCTGTTTAGCGTTGACCTAGTTGTAGATATTTCTCGCTGAGAATACATCTTGGTGTAAGGTAGTATAACTAGAGATGATGAGTGAGATTTAATAGCTGTTCCTGTTCCTGTTCAGATGAAAAGATATTTGTATTTCGTGTTTAGCTTGCCCAAAATTGATAATGGTAGAATAGCTAAAAATTGTTAATCAAGTTACTAATTCTTGAATATTATTCTTTCAATTCTATATGGGTATCTAGGTACAGATATATAGATATTTGATATAAATATTTTCATTCATTATATTATGAGTTCAGAATTGAGCTTGGTCTAAGGTAGTAGAATAGCTAAAAGATTTGAATAGACATTTAGTAATTCTCTAAGATTTTTCCTTTAATTGTGTTTATATACGATTACTTGATTTCAATACAACTATTCGCATTTTAGTTATTTTATAATATATTTATAGGTCCTTTGAGAATAGACAAAATGAGGGCTGCATGAAATTTGTCTATCCTTGTAGCTGTTATGCACCAAATTATTTAATCAATTGAAGAACTATGTGTGCTAATTGTTATTAACAAATCATCAAAAGAATATTTAATAATAATATATTTTTGTGCCTATATGATTCCAGGGAATCAGCGAAGGCGGCGGCAACTTGTCTAGTATTATACGCAACGCAAGCTATCCGCGTGTCTCGCATCAGCGTATGAATGCGAATACATATATACCACCTCACCAGCAGCAGCAACAGCAACAACAACAGCAGCAGCAGCAGCAACAGTCGCCGGTAAGTCAAGATTCACAGCAGCAGCAGGCGCAGCAGCACTATCAGATGAACAGCTTCATCAAGGCGAACACACTGGTCCACACAATGCATAACATGCATATAAACGAAGATGGCAGCGGCTCGACGAGAATGGGTTCAAGTAAAAGTGCGGCAACTACGAGCAGCGAATCGGGTTGCTCGAATGGCTCTTGCGGCGAGACAACGCCACCGGAAACGCCCACGCCCACGCTGCCCAACCATTCAGTGGGCATTGGTTATCAGCAGCAGCAGCAGCAGCAAAAGCCGCATCATATTAGCAATAAGCAGTCTAGCCTACAGCATCGCCTCAACGGGCGCAATGGTGTGGAGAAGAGCTATCAGCAAATCTATACGCCGAGCAATCCCAGCGAGCAACAGCAGCAGCAGCCGCTGCTCATGAGTCCCTCTGCTGTTAGTACGCCACCAACACCTGTGCTGTTGCAGACGCAGCAACAGTCACAACAGCAGCAGCAGCAACAACAGCAGCCGCAGCAGCAACAGCAGCAACCACAACCACCGCCATCAGCGACAGCGTATAATGCACCAACATATCCATATCATGCGGCAAGCGGACGTGGACCACAGCCGGCTTTGATAAAACCGCATCATCCGCAGCCGCCGCCACTGGCGCTGCACAATTCCATACGCCTTCATTACCAGCCTAACGGGGACATCATCTTTCCGGGCTATCATCCCGGCTTGACGTATCCAGTGCCCGTTACAGCACCGCCAGCTGGTGCGCCCACAGCTGTGACGGCGGCCCAATTGGTCCGCAATACGGCGCCCGTTGCCAGCACCAATGCAGTCACAGTGCAAACGCAAACGCCCGCCACACAGCCGCAGCCGCAGCAATTGCTAGCGACGCCAGTTGCGCCCACGCCGTATACGACGTTAGGCGTTTGCCCCATAACTGGGGCGAGCAGCGCAGTGACACCGAAGATCATCTCCTGCTACAACTGTGGCTCCCAGACGCACATCGGGCGCGACTGCCAGGAGGCGTCCATGGAGGATGTGACGCGCAGTGCCACCTACAAGCTGGACTTCAGTACGACAAATAACTCGAGCAGCAGCATCGATGGCGGCAACCTCAGCGATCACAAGGATGTCGGCAGCATGCTGAAGAATGTGCCAGCGACGACGCCAACGGCGACAGCGGGAGCAGCATTGACCAGCATGGGCAAATAAGCCATGTATAATACACACACACACACACACACACACAGATAAATTTTACATATATATTTGTATATATATATGTATAAATAATTAATACATCTAATTAATTAATATACTTATTGTAATTCTTAACTACTTACACAATTGAACATTTATAACGTTTGTAAAAGTGCGGAAATCAAATTTCACGCCTTTAGCCACGTCTCTTAGTTGTTTAAGTCATTTTTGCAAATTTCGTTAGCCAGAACAAGTCGCCTAAAATTAAACAACAACAAAAAAAGAAACATTAAACAAAACAGAAACGAAAAGCAAAAAAAAAAAAAAAATAACAGTAATATTATAAACAATTAACAACCTTGCACACCACAGGGAAATTATGCAGATAGTAATTGTAGTTATATATACATACATATATATTCTATATATATAAATATAAATGATACTATATCTATTGTATAATTGCGCGTACTATACGAATATTTCTACCAATTAAGTTATACGCAAAACAAATAGGCGAGAAACAAAAACAATACAATGACGAGCAATAGACAACAAACAATTTACATTACTCTAAAATCAATGAAAAACAAATACAAAAGAAGAAACATAAATTAGTTAAAGCAGCTGTTAAACGTAGTAATTATCAAAAATATAATTGAATTGATATTTGCATGGAGAAGGAGTAGGAGGTAGGAGGTAGGAGGTAGGAGGTAGGAGCTAGGAGAAGGACTTCACGCTCTGTGTGTGTTCGCTTGTGACATAAGAAATATCCATTTGTAATTGCGATAAATAAACTATATAATTTGTAAGCGCAAAAGCAGAGATAAGAATTAATAAATGCAAACTTAAGCAGAAAGATAAAAGATAAAAGCGTGTAAAACAAAAATGTAGCATTACAATAAAATGTTAGCGAATACCTTATAAAATGTGTATAAACAAAATGAGCGTAGTGCAGCACACACACACACACTCACACACACCATATATGTAGACACGCATACAAATACATACAGACATACTCCCACTCGCACACGCACACTTGAGAGAGGGTGCAAGCGAGAGAGTTAGTGTGCTTAGTTAACGTTAACTATTAATCTAATTATAACTAAATTTATTCATACTAGTAATTATTTATTTTATTTGCTGCTCCCTTGTTTAAACAGATTTCAGATTGGTTTTTACATTGTATTATATAGATTATATATATATATATATATATGACTATATACCAATACACACATACATACACACCCTACATCTACTTGAATATGGCGTATATTATGTATAAAACGCGTTACTCTATTTTATATATAAATATTTTTTTTTAATAAATATATTTAACCTCTTACTTGACCATAAGTAAAAACCATATACATAAACATATATATATATGTCTTTATATATAGCATATGGCCAAGTTGAGATTTATGTAATGGCTAAGATCACGCCCACAATTAGAACATGATTGCCTGCGTTTTTTTTCTTGTTTTGGTTACGTTATGTAAAAACGTTGTTACCTTTTTTATGGAAGCAAAAGAAAAAAAAAATCTTACAAAAACGGGATTAAGAAAATGCAAAAAAAAAAATAAAATAAAATTACAAAATACAAAATCTTAAACAAAAATACAAATCAAGCAACAAAACAAAACAAAATATTGAAATGAAATGAAATATATTATTAAAAGAGTTTCTGCTAATGCGTAAGTGCATGACAAACGATTATTATATTTCAGTGAAAAATAAAAAAACAAATTGTTTCTTAAATTCGTGTAAAAAAACACAAAGCTACAAAACAAATGTATTTATTTCTTTCGCCACTCCATTCGCATCTTCCATTCTCACTCGACTCTAAGATACCTTGAATACGCAGATATAGATACTATACGTAGTATATCTATAAAACATTCCCTCCATTCATTGTTATTAAATTGTGTGTCAATTCCGAATGGCGCTCTATGTAAACGAACACCCAGCTTATGTGCATACATAGATATATGCGTAGGTATAGCTGTATGTATGTGGATACTTTGGGGCAAACAGTGCATGGTGAGTATGGATCTTGAGGGCCTCTCTCTGTCTGTCTCCCTCCCACTCTCTTGTTTGAGCTTAGCATAAACTAAACTCCATTTAGAGTGCACGTTAAATATACATACTTGTCGAACTGAGCAGGCGTCCACTCTTTAAGTACAGTGAACATTGCCTAAAATGAAATTCAATTATTGAGTTTAATGTGGGATTATCTATATGTTTGCAACTCAGACATCAAATACTCACTGTAAACATAAGACTGGATTTTGGTGCATTCATTAATATATATGCTATGAATATTTAATATATATATTTTTTTTATTATTATTATTTTTTTTTTAATATCTGGGTTAGTTTAGTAAAAAAGTATAAAAATAATATTTTATGATAGGTATTTTACTTGCATATCCTGAAATATGATCTCTAGGGATAATGATATTGCTATTTTATAGTTTTTTTTTGTACATATTATATTATATTTTGTACATATTATAGTATTAGTTTTTTAGTAAGTAGATATGATGGCTAAAAATATTTGTAATATTAGCTTCATTTCACTTCATACATATTAATATAGGCTGAGTTCATTCTAACGCGAGTTCACTGCTTGTACGGATATAAGAAATAATTGTTGCGCCAGAGCTCTCGTATGGCACAAGCACAATCCAAAATGTTGCTCAGACATCATATCGTCGTATTGCAACGAACCCATGGAAAAGGCATATATGAGAATGGAGCAGTGGTCGAAGGGAGGATGAGAGCGGGCGGGGTGTCGGGCGAGAGGGGTAGAGGCAACCGTGGCGTTCTCTCAAGCGTTACAGTTTTGGCTTGTCGTAACGGCAAGTCGTCTTCAGTTGTGCATAGACCTGGATCCGGTGTGGATTGTTGTGCCGCCAGAAGAAGAGCTAAGAGACTAAGACTAAGCCAAATAGAAGACTAAATTATTGTCAAATCTAAAGTCAATTATATGAATGTAATTGGGGTGTACTTCAAATCTAGTTCTAGCCCCATTCATTTCAAATTTGTTCATAATAATATTTTGGAATATTCGCGGTGTTTTGGGCAGACTTCGTCAGATTTTCGGCCGTTTTGGCTTGGCTTTTTTGTTTGGTGTTTGCTCATGCATGCAGTGTGGTAAGTTGTTGCCATTCGGACCTCAACTCCACCCACCTCGTCGAGTGCTAACGGAAAAACTAAAGGAAAATACCAATAAAGTAAACGAAAACGAAAACAATGCTTAAGGCCGTAAAGAAAACGACGGAGGTAAACAAATCGAAATTAAAAGTTACGGCTAGTAATGGCGACGAGACCAACAGCAACAGCAACAACAACAGCAACAGCAGCAACAACAACGAGAACAACAGCGCCTCAGAGTTGACCATAAAACACGGCTCCATCTCTGGCCAAAAAGCAGAAGTCGCACCAAATGAGAGTCCCCCATTGAAGAAGCTGAGCCTGAAGGGCAACCAACTGTGCGGCAGCATTTTAATAGGCAATTACAACGTAAGAGTCTAGCTGTCGTATAGCTGGAATAATACAGAATTCGACTATATCTTCTCTTTCTCTGGGCAGTACCTGACCCAATTGGAGGTGTGCGAGAACGAAATGGAAGTCTTGGACCTGAGCACCTTGGCACAGTTGGAGACGCTGAAGTGCAGCCGCAACAAGCTGATTGAGCTCATCATAAATGGCACCAGTCTGCAGACCCTTATAGCGGATCATAACTGTAGGTATTGGGGTTGCTCTCAATGGGAGCGTAAAGCATTTGAAGTTTGATTAAAATACTTATTTAATTATTTATTTATTTTTTTTTTTTTAATATTTAATACGTCTAGCTAAAACTAATTTTTCTTTGTACAAATAAATAAATATATACTTATTAAATATATACTTATTGTATTGTATATTATTTATTTTACTTAATTTATATTATTATTATTATTATTATTAGTATTATTATTATTTAAAATATTATATATATTTATTTATTTTATTTTTCTTAGCTTTATTTATTTGTATAATGCCGTAAATCTTATTATTTTTATTTCAAATTTTTTTTCAGCTTTTATGGTCTGAACTTTTATGATTTTACTAGTGTTTTTTTTTTTTCAATTTTTTTTGTCATTTTGTGTTTTATAATTAAAATTATTTGGTATAAATTGTAACCATACTTGAAAACAATTTATGGGTAGAAAAAAAAAAATAATAATAATAATAATAGAGTTTAACAATATTTTCGTAGCTCTAATAAATGTTGAAAAGGAGTTAAGTAAAACAAATTTAGATGCATTGAACGCTGTGGGATTATTTAATGACTCATTGATTTTCTGTCCTCTGTAGGTCTGCAGAGCATCTGCATATCGAAGTCGGTGCCAGAGAAGCTGCTGCAGCTGGACATCTCTCACAACTACCTGAGCGCGCTGCCCCAGTGGATCGGTGGCTGCGTGGCCTTGGAGACGCTCAGCGCCACGCACAATCACTTGAGCCACATCAAGGAGCTGCTGAGGAATTACCGCATCAGGTGCCTGCGCTCGCTGAATCTCGCCTACAATGCGCTGCAGCAGCTGGACTATTTGCCGGAGGCCTTCTGCAGCGTGACGCAGCTGCAGCTGCAGAGCAACGAGCTGCAGCGGCTGCCGGACAACTTCTTTGCCGTGACCCATGGCCAGCTGAGCTCGCTGAACGTCGCGTGCAATCGACTGGCGCAGCTGCCGCGCTATGAGCAGAATAACAATGCGGCACTGGAGGAGCTCTGCCTGACGGGCAACCAGCTGAATGACAGCATATTCGAGCCGCTGCTGCACGCGGGCAGGCTGAAGGTGCTGCGACTGGCCCACAATCGCCTGGGCGTGCTGCCAGCGGAGTGCGTGCGCAGCTGGCCGGAGCTGGAGGTGTTGGTGCTGTCGGGCAACATGCTGCAGCAGCTGCCGGATCAGGTGTCCGGCTTGAGTCAGCTCAAGGTGCTGCGCTGCTGCAACAATCTGCTGCTCAGCACGCCGCAGCTGTCGAAGCTGAGCAAGCTGAAGATCCTCGACCTGGCGCACAATCACTTGGATCGCATCAATCTGCTGTCGCTGGTGCCCTCGCGCAATCTCAAATATCTGGACTTGTCGGGCAATCTGCAGCTGCAGGTGGATGAGCAGCAGCTGAAGGTCTGCCAGACGCAGAGTCAACGTGTCTGGAGCCTGGTCGATGTCTCTGGCAACAATCGCGCCGCCTTGCCCACCAGCACACGCCGCCTGCCCGTGGAGTATAGCAAAGCGTCTGCACAGAAGACCAAGTCCCTGCCCTGGTCCTTGGGCTTTGCCGAAACGCCAGGCGATGCACGCAAGCTGCTCGTCACTCAGCTGCGCGCGAGCCAGTTCAATGGCAGCGAGGAGGCGCTCCTTGGCATGTTCGAGTCGCAGACGGATGCGCGACAGGCACAGCAAATGGCGCAACTGGTGCCCGGCCTGCTCAAGCAGGAGCAGTCCCTCAAGGACTCCCCGCTCAACGACTACATGAAGTACACGCTGCTGACGGCGCAACGGCAGTGCGGTGGATGCCTGCGCAATGCCACGCTCCTCCACCTCCTGCGGCAGCCCTCAAAGGTGCGCGCGCTCAAGTCCAAGCGCTATATCTTGCGCCTGGCCCACCTGGGGCACTTTGATGCATACCTGGTGCGACGCACAACCCATCTGCGGCTCACTGAGTCGCAGGCCGACTGCGATAGCCATAAATGCAACCAGGCATCCCACACGCTGCCCGATCCCGAGCTACTCGAGGTGAGTTCTAGTTGGAGATGTAAGCTAGCTGGGTGGGAGCAAAAAGATACCTTAAGTTCATTTTTAGAAGTTGCTAATAGAGGGATTATATAATGATGATGATATGATACATATATACAGTGAGTAAGATTATTATTCGGTTATGTTATTTTTCAAATTTTTTTCCGGTTTTCCTCATCGGAAAGGTTCAATCTAGTATTTACACTTTTTTGTTAGTTGAAGAATTAAAAATTCGAATATTAAGGTTACGAGGTTAAGAGAAATAGCAGTATGCATATGTGAAGGGAAATAAATAGGGAACATAGTTGATTGCTTGATTTCTTACACTCTTCCTCTTCCTTACATGTTCATACTCATATCCATTCGAATTCGCTCTGAGCAATCCTCTTCGGTTCTTTTCGTTTTTCTTTTCCGCTTCTCGAGCATCTTGAGCTCATCTAGGTATTCGTGTGACGCTCTTTTACCGATCATCGTTTCGGGAGAGCTACGAGTCGTATCGTATGAGTCTCAATAACTCAAAAGGCTTGCATTGACTCTTTGAGTTATTTGCTGAGTCTCATTCTGATTCATATTCACATTCAGTTTTACATTTTACATTTGTAAACTCTTCGTATTACACCTATTCAAACTTTTTACACTATGATATACAACTCCTGTTGGGGCGCTCATTAAACTGTCAATCTGATGCAGATCACGCTGAGCAACGACGATGAGTACCTGGTGCTGGGCAATGAGCAGCTGTGGGCCGTGATGGACATTGCGCGTGCGGCACGGGAGATCCGCAAGGAGGAGAATGCTCTGTTGGCGGCCAAGCGACTGCTGGAAATAGCGCAGAGCTTTGGCGCGACGGCGAATCTGAGCGTGATTGTGGTGCGCTTCAGTCACCTGAGCACCGACGTGGATCATCTGATACGTGAGCTGAAGCAGAGCGTGCGCAAGAAGCCGGCGCTGGTGCCGCCGCAGCAGCCGGCCAGCCTGGCCGTGAGCAAGCGCACCTGCTGCGATCGGAGTAATGCGTGCCGGCATCGCACCTTGGAGCAGGAGCTGCTGGCTGGCCGCTCCTCGCCCAGTGGCCAGAGCAATCCGGATTTGCTGAGCAAAGATGCGACGGTGGCTAAGGACGAGTTCATATTGGCGCATGCGCGCGTCCTGCAGGAGGAGCAGCAGCTGGAGATGCTCGACGAAACGGAGTCCGTTCTGTCCGAGGAGCAATTCAAGTGCTGGGAATACATGCTCGAGCAGAACACCCAGCTGCTGTTCGACAAGGAGCTGAACACCATCTCGAAGTCATTCTCCAAGCAGCGACTGCCCACAGCCAAGCTGACAGCGGCCGATGGCAACGATCTGAAGTCGAATCTCATACGCAACGTGGCCAACAAGTTCATCTCGAGCAGCACGCCCCAGCTGACCCAGGCGCACGTGCCACTGAGTGCCTATCAGCCTATCATGAAGCAGCTGCCCACCGAGTACTTTGGCAGCATGCGCTCCTTCCAGCAGTCGCCCAACTATGGCTACAATCTCTTCGACGGCAAGTCACGGGATGCCTACGCGAAGCTGGGCGGCGGGCCGCATGCCGCCTACTTCGGTTCCCTGCAGCGACGTATGCCCTGCAATCTGGAATACGACTTCCCAGTGACGCAGGAGAGGGATCACAATATTCTGGACGAGGAGGAGCTGGACGAGGATGGCTTTACGGAGCACGAGAGTCGCATGCGCAAGTACTGGGGCGTGGCCACCACAGAGCTGTAGGAGAAGGTCTCTTATCTATATTATAGACAATGCGATTCATATGAAAAGAGTAGCGTTAGGAATGCTGCAAGAAAAGTTTTATATATATTTTATAAAATAAAAGACTATACATTATAATTTGTTTGTATTATTATTATTATTATGATTTACAATTTATATTATTCTCTTACTATTAACAAATTCGGCTACAATTCTCATTCAGTAAAATCGAATTCTGAGCTGCTTTTAATATAACTGAAATCTTTTGCTAGCCCTCTATTGGCGAGAAGCGTAAGCTGAAATTTAAATTTAACACTGACTAAGCAGTATAAAAATTGCGGTGTTTCAGTGTTGTCAGTTTAGCCTATTTCACGCTAGACTCAGCCTTTTTCAAAGTGGTCTAGCCTATTGATATTAAATCCGTTGAAAATGAGTATGGGATGGAAAGCCAGAAATTGAGGCGGAATATTTCTGCATAGTCCTTAAGAGAGTTATATAGCAGAAGAAACTGCTGTCTATGCCACCTTCTAATTATTAATATTATAAATGCGCTATAAAGTTTAAGACAAAAACTGCATTAAAAATATATTAATATTAGTGTACATAAGCTATGTGTATATCTCTTCGTATAGACAGATGTTCTCTGTCTGTCTCGCTGTCTATGTCACATTCTGTCTCTCTATTCGACTCTCTGTCTGTCTGCCTATAAAAATCAAGGGACGATGAAGAGGCTGATTTAAGTTGTCTAAATGTAAGCAGCAGTATTACTTTCGTATTTATATTTAGGGAGAACGAAGCTAGAATGCTTACAGCAGAGAGCAGAGAGTGTTCCCATTGGTCAATTAATGTTCGACTGTAACGACCTCTACCTGACGTCGGGAACGACATTTGAGCACGATTTAGTGATTGAGTGAAAGTCGCCCTATATAAAGGGCAGCAGCTGCAGCATTTCTACAGTCACCCAGGTCCGGTGGGGGTCAGTCGTGCAAGTGTTGGAGTGTGTGTAAATATTTAATCATCGCTTAGCGAAGCATTAAAGACTTGGAAGAAATACTTGGAGGAAATACTTGGAAGAGATTATTAGGGAAAATACTTAGAGGAAATTTATTAAAGGCAACACTGGGAAGAAATTATTACAGGATATCCTTAGAAGAAACACTTAGCTGAAATTCCTAGAGGATATACAAAGAGGAAACATGGGAAAGAAATTCTAGGAGGATATACTTAGGCTACTTGTTAGTATTGTTTACATATTTTGTTTAAATTTTGATTTTATTATTATAATGAGCAAAATCTATGGTCACTTCAAATAATTTATTGCTGTTATTATAGTTGCTATTGTTTTCTTTAATTTTCCAGAATTTTGTTTAGTACATTTGAGCCTTCTTTAGCCTACTTTCAGCTCAGCGCAGTCCGTATTCGAACTGCTTGTTGCGCCGCACAGCTTTGTTTTCTTTCTTGCCGATAGAGGTTTAAGGGCAGGTTTTAAACTGCTTCACAGATGTCGCTTTCTGCTGATAGATGGCTACCACTCTTATACACGCTGTTAGAGGTTTCCTGCAGTTTTGGCTGGTTGCCGACAGAGGGCTAGCTTATTGTTCACATATGTATAAAACAGAATGACATAATTAAGTTCATTGCAAAATAAGCTATAGATTTGACTTTAGTGAATGCAAGGCAAGTATTAACAAATACTATTAAACACTGGCTTTAAGCTTTAAGTAATTGAAATTCGCTAAATTATAAATACGATCTTTGATCTGATTGCTCAAGGCGGCATCAAATAAGCCCAAACAAGCAAAAGTGCCCATTAAAATTGAGAACTTAATTTAACAAGCATATAATTCGCACGCCCACTCACACACACACACGCACACACACACACACACACGCACGCACATACAGATGCACAGACATCGAAACGCATACGCACTTAAGTTTATCCCTGTAATAAGGACACTCCTTAGACATATATAGGCAGAGACTTGCGCCCCGTATTTGTAAGGTCACTGAGGCGAATAATTCATGTCAATATCAGAACTCATTTACTTGCGGTTGTTTTTAGCGACGCGTTGCGAAAGAAAATTCATCTAAATGCCAGCGACATCAATGGGGCGACTGCTGGCGAGAGGGAGATGGAGATGGTGATGGAGAGCGGGGCAGAGAGGGGGGCTGTGCAGGGGCGTGCGGGTTGCCAGAGAGATAGATTTGCGTGTGGCTTTCTAATCATTGCGAATCGCTCAAGTGTATTACCGTTATACGCCGCGTTAACAAGACGAGCGCCGGCACTGCGCTGGGCAAATATGAAACTTTTGTTCAAGCACATCCGTTATCCGATTCCCCAGTAGTGAGGTCTATTGCTCAAAAGACAGGCGACTAATTTTAATTACTTTTTCACTCCCATTTACTTACACTTGTTGCCCATCAGTTAAAACCCAACTTCCCGTCGAACTCGCACTCGAACTGAAATGACAACTCCATTTCCATTCACCACTTCCTAACCATTTTCATTTTGGCACATTTTCCACTTGAAAGCTCTCCAAGCCCAAAAACACCCCCGCCCCGCTGCCGCCTGGTCACACTGATGTCTATCACAATGCCCATTACAACTTATTGCTGTGGCTACTTTTAATACACTAAATTAACTTTTTGGGTCTTCGCGCCCATTCCCCCATACCACCACGTCCCATTGCCCATGGCCACACAACAAGCGCCACGATTTGTCACCAATCCGCAGACGACGCGGACTTTATCTGCCGTTTATCTCGCTAGTGTTGATAAATGGCTTTGTGGTAATTAATTTGGCGTGAATGAAGCACAGGAAATAGAATAAAAATTAACTAGAGAGCATAGTGTTAGGCAGGCATATAAAAATATATACATATATATTTAACTAGTCTAACATATATATATGTTTGTATGTATAAGTAAAAGTAAAATATTTAAAGATAGTATAAATAGTCTCGTCTAGCTTATACTTCTAAATAGGGAACGTATTGAAAAAAAATATTAAGATCTATTTTAAACAATAGAAATGGGACGAGCTTAAAAGTAAATGAAGATAAATATTAAAAAAAAAACAATAATAAAAAATAATAATACAGCTGCTATTACTATAGAAATACTTCATTTAAAAATTCAATTTTAAAATAAAAATGAATTAGAATTAACTAATTTAAAATATTTGAAAATGTCGCATATCGAATATCTAAATATTAAACAAAGTTAGATAGGAGACATATTACTTTTATTATTATTATTTTTATATATATTCTCTTGTCTAAGGCTTTCCATAGTAAAGCCAAATCCATTTTCCAAGCAATATTATATTGTAATATTAAACAGTGTAATATTCTCCAAGCTTTCCCATAGTCTAACTAAATCAATTTCGCAAAACATCATAAACAAAGAGTAGACCCAACTCTATATAATACGTATAATTCAATTGCATTCCGAAATCAGTTAAGAAAGCAGCTTCGGCTGTGCAAATACTGAGCCGTTAGGAGCGGATGCTGTTTTACCTGGCAAGTGGTTAGGCAAGCTAACCTATCAACACACACATCCTGCTACCACCGCTCAGACACCTCCGAAACTTTTCTCATTATGTGTATCCACACGCACATGGCATAGAAGTTGCCGGCTGCGAGCTTCCTGCCAGAGTCCCGACAGGCAGCTGGAGCAGCTTCAGCTACACCTCCCCTCTGCCCCGCCTGCACCGCCTACCACGCCTGCCACGCCTCCTCGCTGCCCGCCACAATGCCTGTGCAACGCATCGGCGCTTTCAATGACTTCCGTCATCGCCGACACACTCGACGTGTAAATTTGCATTTGCTTCTAATTACGAGGAGCAGCACGAGCAAAAAACGATAGCGAAAAATGGGAAAAGTCGAAAGAGAAACTACAGATGCTGGCTGCCACGCCCTGCAGCCCGCATTAGCAGCACTTGCTGAAGCAGCAGCAACAGCAGCGGCAGACGCTTGTGGCAATTGCAATTTAGAATTTCAATTATATTTATATTTTTATGAGGGCTGCCTCACCCAACCCCCCCACAGTCAGCCCCCACTCTGAGCACACGGAAACACTACAAATCAAGTGCCACGCACGCAAATTTCCTTTAATTAAAACTAAACTTTTCACAGTTTTGCCTAAGGCTTCTCCCAGTGCAGTGCTCCTTATCAGATCTGCATCTGCATCTGCATCCGCATCTGCATCTGCATTTGCATCTGCATTTGGTAAGCACCGGAAAATTGCTTGGCTTCAACTTACGGAAACTTTGGGTTAGGCGATGTCATCTAACAGTTGTATTTGTTGCCACTCGACTTGACGCCAACTTTTACCAAGAGCCTTTCTTAGACTAAAGTCCAAAAATAATGATGCCAGCTCAAGGTGTCTATGAGCCTCACTATGGGTCTTCATGTGTGTGTGGGTGAGTGTGTGAGAGTGTGTGTCGGTGTGTGTGGTTTGTTGAGCATGAAAACTTTTATTCAATGCAATAGAGTGTACTATTTCTTGAGAGGTCTTCAAGAAATACTGCTCTCTCTGGAGTACTTTAGCCACCTAAGGATCTTATCCTGAACAGTAATTACAGACGTCAACGGGATTTCATTTGGCGTTGCAGCTCGACACAATTTCGTTATATTACTAGGGTAAGCTATAAACCCCTTTCATCTTTGATCCAAAAATCGAACACATATTTCTAATCTAGGCAAGCTATACAAAATATTCGCTTACATCAGGTGTGCCCATTTTCTGTGATTTTCTATTTTATAGTAGGCTGGGCAAATTAAAAATCCTTTGTTTTAATCATTTGAAACCATTTTACGTACTACATTTTATACAACACTTGTGATTTAGGCACTTTGTAAACAAGAAATAAATCAAACTTTTTGGAACTGCTATGAAAACGATCTCATAGACACAATCAACACTCTGATCCAATCCAGTTGCAAGCTAGAATCGAAATAAAGCAGATATTTTGACACAGATATATTTATATACATTTTTTTTGGGAGTTTGGGTACATCCATTGTGCAGCCATTATTCGGATCTGATCAATATATCATTGCATTCATTGACATACGCAACGATATCATTTCGAACATATTATCTGAGCACAATACTCCGTTGACAGGCCCAACCGGGTGAGCATTTTCCCCTAACTGTTTTTATATAATTTTCTAATTTCCGTTTTCGTTTTGCGATTGCAGAAATATTTGCTTATACATTTATTTCACAAACGTAAGTAATTTGCTGATATATGGAGGTGCTAGCGATTGGCGATAAGATCAACATCCGGCGATCCGACGGATGCATCCAGGCTGCATCGGTCGGATTGAAGAGTCCCGACCGACAGGTGGTGACCGTTGAGTGGACCCAGGGCAGCAAGGTGAAAGGCAAGGAAATACCCTGGGGCACCATACTGGAGCTCAATCCGTTTCTGGCGAAGTTCAGGCAGAAGCAGCAGTCGCCGCCCGACAAAATGGAGCCACCCAAGGCCGAATCGAAGCCGCACAATCTCTCCGGCTACAGCATGTACCGGAAGAAGTCCACGAACAGCAGTCCCTACAAGAAGCGTATGCGCAATCGTTGCGATAGCACCGTGAATGTGCCGGCTTCCATCAAGACCGCGAAGCCTGCGAAGCCCGTCAAGCCCGTCAAGTCACCGGCCATTCGTGCTGTTCATCATGCCAATCCCGTCAATGCGGAGCCGCGGGGCGTCAGGGGCGCATCGAGCACGGCCAGCATTAAGCGCTCGAGCGTTGTGCGCGAGGTGGAGCGCCTGAAGGAGCAGCGGGAGCGTCGCCGTGCCTGGCAGGCCGAGCAGCGACGGGAGCAGAGTGTCCTGATGAGCAAAGATCCGGGCAATCCCAACTGGGAGGTGGCGCTGATGGTGCGCAATTATCGTGGGCAGCTCCACATGAATCCGCTGCGCTGCCTGAGCTCGCGTGGCGCCCGCACCCAGCAGATAACCGTGTGCGTGCGCAAGCGTCCGATGAGCCGGCGCGAGCTGCAGTCGAAGGCCGTGGACATCATATCGGTGCCCAGTCGCAGTTCGCTGATCGTGCACGAGCTGCGCAACAAGGTGGATCTGACCAAGTTCCTGGAGCACCACAAGTTCCGCTTCGACTACACCTTCGACGAGCAGTGCAGCAATGCGCTGGTCTACGAGCACACCGCTCGCCCCCTGATCCGCACCATGTTCGAGGGCGGCAATGCCACGTGCTTTGCCTACGGCCAGACGGGCAGCGGCAAGACCCACACCATGGGCGGCGAATTCTGCGGCAAGGTGCAGGACTGCACCACCGGCATTTATGCTCTGGCCGCTCAGGATGTGTTCGCTGAGCTGGAAAAGCCCAAATATCGCGAAATGGGCGCCAGTGTTACGTGCAGCTACTTTGAGATCTACGGCAGCAAGGTAAGAGTACAGTCTGCAAGTATAGTCGATAGTCGAGTCAATCGATAGTAGAGGAAGTTTCGATCACTTTGCGAGAATCTCATTTATATAATCGATAGTCGATCAATTAGTAGAGGAAGTTTCGAACATCTTGCTAGATTCTCATTTATATAATCGATAGTTGATTGATAAGTGGAGGAACTTTAGAATATCTTGCTAGAATCTCATTTATATAATCGATAGTCGATCGATAAGTAGATTCTCATGTATATAATCGATAGTCGATCGATTAGTGGAGGAAGTTTCGAACACCTTGCTAGATTCTCATTTATATAATCGATAGGTGATTGATAAGTGTAGGAACTTTAGAATATCTTGCTAGAATCTCATTTATATAATCGATACTCGATGGATAAATAAAGGATTCTTATTTATATAATCGATAGTTGATCGATAAGTAGAGGAAGTTTCGATCACTCTGCTAGATTCTCATTTATATAGTCGATAGTCGAATCAATAAGTATAGGAAGTTTTGATTATCGTGCTAGATTCTCATTTATATACTCGATAGCCGATGGATAAGTAGAGGAAGTTTTGATCACCTTGCAGGATTTTCATTTACATTATCCATAGTCGAATCGGTAGTAGAAGCTCTTCTGATCAACTAGCTATTTACCCTTTGAGGAGTACAATGAGCTCTAATTGAGATCTTCTCAAACAGGTCTTCGATTTGCTGCTGCCGGAGAAGCCGATGCTGCGCGTGCTCGAGGACGGTCGCCAGCAGGTGGTGATCGTTGGCCTGACCCGAATGCCAGTGCAGAAGGTGGAGGATGTGCTGGCAATTATCGAGCAGGGCAATCGGGAGCGCACCTCTGGCCAGACGTCGGTGAACATCAAGTCGTCACGCTCGCATGCCGTCTTCCAGATGGGTCTGGTGTTGCCCGACGATACGGAGCCGTGCGGCAAGTGCTCCTTTGTGGATCTGGCTGGCAACGAGCGCGGCGCCGACACACAGTCGGCTAATCTGCAGACGCGTCGCGAGGGCGCCGAAATCAACAAGTCTCTGCTGGCGCTGAAGGAGTGCATTCGCGCCTTGAGTCGCCATTCGAGCCATCTGCCCTTCCGGGGCTCCAAGCTGACGCAGGTGTTGCGCGACTCCTTTATTGGGGGCGAGCAGAACAAGACGTGCATGATAGCCATGATATCGCCGGGCCTGAGCTCGGTGGAGAACACACTGAACACCTTGCGCTATGCGGATCGTGTCAAGGAATTGGTGGCCAAGGACGATGATTTGGTGGAAACGGACAGTGAGCAGCCAAGCAAGAATGACGAAACAAGCTCAGCCAACGAGGACAGCAAGCCGGGGCAGGAGTCTGGCACCGAGACAGACACCGAGTCGGATGAATTCGAGACGGAGGTCAATGATGAGCGCGCCAACTTCGCGGAGTTCAACTCAAGCCAGAACTCAGATGCCACCAGCTCGTTCCGCAAATTCGATAGCAATATGTCCCTGAGCGACGCAGACGGCGAAATCAATGGCGAGCCTGGAGCACGTCTTCAAATATCGGAGATTCTAATGCAGCACGAAGTCATGTTTGAGTTCTTCAACAATTACAAAATGCACTTTGAGGCGGCTGTCAGGGATGAAACGTCCCTCGAAAAGAACAAACGTATAACCAAATTTCTGCTCAACGGGGAGCCAATAATTTGCGAGCTGGCAATTCTAGTGAAGCATGCACACGATCTGATCTCGAACTACAATTCTCAGCGATTCTCGGAGAGCGACCTGGCGGAGAGCGATGAGGTGCAACAGCTTTCAGATTAGGGCTCCAAGACTTGGGACCTCGCCAACAACATCCTCAACCACTTATTTATTTTATATCGCACTGTATTACAATTGCAATGTGGATCTTCGAAAGAATTATAAAAATTTCATAAGAGGCAGTACATTCAATTTTATACGATCTCAATTATTTACGCTAGGGAATAGAGAGCGCAGAATAGATATAGAGAATACAGAATGGAGATAGAGAATACAGAATAGAGATAGAGATAGAGATACAGATACAGATACAGATACAGATACAGATACAGATACAGATACAGATACAGATACAGATACAGATACAGATACAGATACAGATACAGATACAGATACAGATACAGATACAAATATTCAATTTGCTCCACATCAAATGGATATTTCCCTTTAATACCGGAACAATGGTGTTAAATACAATTTATCCATTTCAGAGATTTCACTTTAATACAGCGAATTAGAGGCATTAATTGTTAATTTGAAGTATAACAAGTAAGAAAGCTCTAGTCGAGACTGCTCGACTACGAGATCCCCTGAACCCTTGGAGCAATAGATATTTCAATAATTTTTCGCGTCTTTCAGCTTACAGAAGAAACACGCACACACACACACAGGCACGTACGCACACACAGGCACACATACACACACACGCATACAGACACACATACACACGCACACGCATACACACACAAACGCATACACCCACACACATACACACACACATACACAAACACATACACACACAAGCACCCACGCATAAACACGCATGGGCTGCAGTGTGCGCTTACTATGAGAACTTAATTGTTTAATAACTTTTTTGTGGACGTACGATCTTCATGAAACTTTTAGATTATGATTATAACATGAATATGCATGTAATTGCCAAAGTACAAGTCTCTAGTATTTTAAATACGCTTTTTACAAAAGTGAGGGTGAGGGGGTGAATTTAATATATACAATAAAGGTGTAGAAGATATAATTTTATAACTGGGTTTCGATAAGGTTTTTTATCGATAAAAAAAGATCGGGATGAGTTATCGATTTTTAATGATAAACTTGATATGCGCGCTGTAATTACAGACATTTAAAAAAAAAATTTGAAGTCTCTAGCTCTTATATCTTCTGAAATCGACGCGTTCATACATACGGACAGACGGACAGACGGACGGACGGACAGACGGACAGACGGACAGGCGGACAGACAGACGGACAGGGCCAAATCAACTCGGCTCGTCGCCCTGATCAAGAATATATATACTTTGTGGGGTCTGCCACGCCTCCTTCTCCCTGTTACATACATTTCAACAAAACCATTATACCCTGATTTCCCATTGAAAATGGGTTCAGGGTATAAAAATGAGTTATCCGTATGAAGTGGAACAAATTGTATATTATTTGCAACATCTGTATAAAAGGGCGATTCGTCTTAAGTATAATGCATATCGAGTGTGTTAACGTGTCGTATACGTGATTTTGATACTTTTTAATTGCAACGTAAGTAAATGCGAAAGCATAGCAAGTGTGTTGAGGCTATGATAATTTCAGTAATTCCACTTTGCTTCTGTAAGCATTTAGCTTCTTTAAGTACTTAATATAAAAAAAAAAAAACAAAGTCCTGAAATCTACGTAGATAAACCGTATCAGAATATCATATTTCTCTAAAAATGCCTATTGATGCCAAATGCGTCAACGATTTTAAACCCCCGTTTAGTCGTGCACTCTCGACTAGAGTTTTCTTACTTGTTGTGCCTAAATATTTGTTAGTTAATAAGATTGAGCTGAACATTGGTTGAAAATATAAGTAAGTTGAGTTTTTTATTAACTTCCAGAGAATCCAAGAAGTTTCCATTGTCCGTAAGAATGAATTTCAAGTACTGTGTAAGTATATAAGAACATACATGCATATTTATTAAACTCGTGCGTTTTTACTCTTACTACATTAATCGTTCTCTTTGTTTCTATACCACTTACTTTCTCTTTCTATCGCAGTTGCTGCTGTTATCTATGCTGCTAGCGGGCGCTAGCACTAGACCGAGCCAACAGGCCGTAATATTGCTTTGCCGCCCGCCGTGGTGTGGTACCGATACCCAAAATAAGTAGAGTCGTTTATTTTTCGTAATTATTTCGTACCAATTGCGAAAAATAATAAACTTCCATAAAGTAAATTAAATTGTTAGAATTTATTGAATTTTTGCATTACTTCTTAATTTTTTTTTTCCATAAACTTCCTATGATGCGTGGAAAATGTAACCCGCTGCCATTTATCAAAAGTAAATTCAATCTTTTACCCACGCATATTTGTCGAAAGTGTAGTTGAGAGCACTTTTGCCGCCCGGTGAGTGAAATGCAGTGCAAAAACTTTGCGCTCACACTGTGAGCAGAGCAGAGCAGAGCAGAGCAGAGCAGAGCAGCTGAGATATGAATATGAGTTAGTCGGGTTTATCGCAATGCGAAATGTCTGCGCGATGGCAGTCAATTGCTCATTGACTTGGCACACGACTTGGCCGGCTAGCGAGTGCTTAGACTAGCTGACTAGTTGACTAGCTGGGCCGTAAGCCTTGGTAAGATGCCAAATCCGAGATGCAGCTGTGGCAGCGGCGACAACAAGGACAAGAATAGAAGGATGAGAATGGAAATGGGAATGGGAGTGGGAACGGGTAGGGGAACGGGAATGGGTGTGGAAAGGGGGCCACGTATGGTGGAAAACAAAGTTCAGGGCAATAGATACGAGGCAGGAATGTGAGTTTCGGTTTAGTTGAAGTTTAGTTTACGTGCGCGTGGATTTCAAGCTGTGCGCGCACATAAGTTTGCGGCTTAAGCATGTGAAATTCATAAGAGCACAGCCGGATGGCAGCCAAACGAACTGCCACACATCGCCCGCCCCCAGCCCCTAATAACTTCCCGCACATCCACAGGCGAACTCTTAACCCTTGCCGCTCGGCTCGCGTTTTCACCTGTATCCACATAAAATACAGCACTAGCTAATGCATTTGCCAGCCACCTTCTAAATAACCCCAACGTACAACCCACACGCAACCTGGGAGCCAGCCAACCAGCCAGGCAGGCAGGCAGGCAACCAGGCAGCTAGTCAAAAAGTTGCCACATGAAAAGTTTAAAATTAAATGTAGCTGGATTTTCTAGCTGGATTCCATTCATTCCACAAACCCCTTTCACATATGCTATAGATGAGCCAAAAATAAAGGGGAAAATTAACTGTGAAAGGGGTTCGTGTGAGAGCTGTGTAAGAGCTTCACCTGATGTTTGCTTTAAAAATAATTATTTAATTATTATTCAAAGATATATCATTCTTAGCATATCGATGTTAATTAAATATTTTGATATAGGAATTTGCTTTGAATATTTTAAGGAATAAAGCAGGGCTTTAAGAAACTACTAGTTTTCATGTTTTTATATATGACAATCGCATTTTATATCAATTCTCAATCTTCATAACCATCTGCTATCATAACTAATAATTTTCTTTAGCTTCATTTCAAAAGTTTCGCGTTTCTTGGCTCTGCCAACTTTCAGCCAAGCTCCGCGTGCTGTGTCTAATTATGTTTTAGCCTAATAGAATATAATTTGAGCAAAATTATTGAAAATTGACGGTAATTGAAATGAATTTGAACAAATTTGAATGCATGGCCAAGTGTCGTGTTGGGCAACCATCAAAATGCCGAAAAGTGTTCAAACCAGGCGATTCAACTCAACTCAAGTCAAGTCAATGGCACGCGACATTGACTGAAGGAAAGGCTGCAAGTGGCGAAAGGACTGCAATTTGGACTGGGTGGAAGGAAGTGAAAAGCGGCTATTAGACATTTTACTCAAGCTGTGGAAATTACGGAGACCTTCTCTATGATTAGGTGCACTGTTGTGGATTTTAGAATACGCTAGGGTGGAGGATATGTGAACGGACAGAGAGAATATGGAAAAATAACAAATTGAAATGACAACTTGAAATATATAAACAGGTAAATTTGCTTCCGAATATATTTTACAATACTTTTACCTACTATACTATGCTAGCCGACTTATATCCTGCTTTTTGTATTTAAAGCTCTCATTAGATTCGGTTCGTTAAAGAGTTTCTTTAATTCCATAAATCTAGATCAAACGTTAGAAAAACTGTACAAATGAACAAGCTTCCACTCATTTGCCATGATATTATCTTACCTATACAATATAAATATGTATTTTGATACAAGTATTTAAACATATATACATACATATATTCAAGTACTGTTTCCCTTGTTTTGCAGCTACAATGTGGAGGGTCGATTGCAAAATAAACTCAATAAATATAAAAATAAATTAACTGCAACTAAATGAGCCAAATAAATTCATTTACCGTTTACACGCGTCACTAGTGCTGCAATCCACAGCTTTCTCTGGTCCCTCATTCAGCTCCTACTACTCTCTTTCTTTCTGTTATCCTCTCTCGGTATATATTTCTAGCTCCCCTTCTCCATACAAACACGTATCCACTAAACTCAATTGCTGGCGGCTACCCCAGCGCATTGGGGAGCAAAGCCAAGTGCAGTCTGCACTTTGGGGAATCCAAGCTGCCAAGACGACAACAAAAACAGCAACATGCAGAAACCAGTGAAAAAACAACAACAACAATTGCCAAGGCGTCAGTCGAGAGTCACACGGGTCACACTTTACCCGCTACCAGCTGCAGGTGATTCTTTTATAACGAACCCCCAGTTTCCCCCAATAGTGTCTGCTCCACCATGGCTGACGGAATTTCGTTTGCTCTGCTCTTGTCAGGTAACTCTCAAAAGTATCTTTTAACTAATTCAATTGGGATTTTTTTTTTCTTTTGCGACTATATGTAAACATCTATAGTGTCATGAAATTTCAATTGATTGCAATGAATATATTTGCAAGACACTTTTAAATTATTAATTTGTAAGGTGTCTTAAACAAGATTTTACATTTTTTATTTAACACCAAAACACATCCATTGCAATTATCAAGTGTACGTGAGCTACCCTTCTCGCTCACGCTCTCAACAATTGCTTTGTCTACTCTTTATATAAGCTACACTTTTTTTCCCACGCATGTACATGTCGGAGTGAGATCAAAAATAATAGCCAACACATTCGCACTCACAGGCATATATAATGCATAAACCTGCATTGAAAGCTAGAGCGTAAATGGCGAGTCAGTAATTGAGTTTTGCTCAACTCTCCAAAAGACGCTGCCCTGCCGACTCACTCGCACGCATAAAAGAGAACAGCGATAATGAGGAATGCTTACAACTTTTATACTCTCCACTCTCCACAGCTATGCAAGTCTACCATTAATATCTATACTGTTGCACTGCAGTGCGAGCAGACAAGCAATTGTTCTCCTTTGCTGCTCACTCTTCATTTGGCTGCTTCGAATTGATCGTAGATGGCGCGCATAATTTATTTTCTTTTCAAATTAAATTCAAATAAGTGGTATAAATATCAAAATGTTCTTAATAATAGAATATTTAATGTACAATCATTTTAGAGGTAATATATTCATAAAATCATGTTGCACACTGCAAGTTAAATGAACGAAAGTATGTACATACATATGTATATGTATGTAAGTACACAACACATATATTTATTCATACGTACATATGTATTGTATGTTGATGTGTATACGATTTAGGGATGTTCGCGTGAGTCATGAACCAGTATTAAGTTCCGTTGGATTTTTGCCTGATTCCTACTCTTCTCTGTCTGCACTCTGTTTCGTCGGTATATTCGCTTGTAGGCAAGGGGGCTGGCTGGCAGAGTCAGAAGGAGAGCCAACACGGCTCTCATGCTTGCATGATTTGCGCTTCGACACATGATACGATAATTTCAACATGAAAAATTTGTAATTCAGTTAAAGACTTCAAATTAGTTCTTCTCAAATGCATATTTGTATGAGTTTATTCGATTTATTAGAAAGACTTTACTGTGGCCCCGCTCTCGATGTTGGCCAATTGTGTTCATGGCCAATTGTTATGGCCAAAGTTTTGCTGGGTGGTGTGCCTAAGCCGAATTCGCCAAACTCTAATGAGTATTATCGCCCGAAAATCTGAGTCGCAGCTATATCGAACTAATGCTCTGGTGTGTGGCGCTTTGGCTCTAAGTGTCTTACCCCATATCCTCTGGCCATGCACCATCAAACTCATTAAGCAAAAACCCTTTGGCTGCTCTGCGCCAATTTCGGTTCGGCTTGTAATGACTTCATCTTTGTGGTTCTTTCTCTCACTGTGAGGACAATTTGGCAGCGCTCTCATAGCCATTGCCCTGGCGTCTGTCAGCAGCAACAACAACAGCAGTTAGAAATTAAAGTACTTTAGTTGCGGCTATGAGATACCCTCTGTATCTATTACTTGCTACTCTTTTACTATTCTAAATCTTACTATTCTAGATCTCAAGAATATATTAAATTCCAATTATTCTATTTTATTATGTTCCATTACTTGGTACTCCTTTATCCACTTGCAATAGCCCTGCTTATCCACTCATCAATGTATACAGAGTATTGTAATAGCAACAACAATGAAAGCAACAGCAATGGCATCGAGCACACAAAACGCAACATTCGCAACTACAAACAACTTTTTAATTGCAATTAAATACGTAACAAGTTTTTAGTTGTAAGTGCGCAGAACTTCGCCTCGCACAGAGTTTTCGCAGTGGCCATTGTTGTTGTTCCTTGGTCTGTTTCTTCTTGTTTTGTCCTTGTTGTTGCGGTTGCTATCGACATCAGCTATCTTCCCTATATACATATATATATACATGAAATTGTCTTTCTCTATCTCTCTCTCTGTGAGTGTGTGTGTGTGCGATGGTTGGTGTTGTCTAAAATTGAGTTGTGCTCTTTGGGGTTTTAATTGTTAATTGTTAGCTGGGGCCCACGGTTGACGTTGATGACAACTTTCCGTTCCCAAAGCGAGCGAGCAAGCAAGATTATTGACGTGTTTAATGGCCAACAAGCGAAACGCTGCGTACGAATGCTTTCCGTCTGGGATTAGAGCTTCAGATCCTCAAGCCTGTAAGCCATGCCACGTTTAAGCGCAATCAAACAATATCACATTTTACATTCAAAGCATTATTTTCAGTAACTTTATTGTGTGGCCACTAATGCACTTTCAGTTAGGTCCTTAGGTCTTTTGTGGTCCGTGGATTAAGACCGAGTCCTTTGTGGTGGATAATATTCTAAGTAAGACACAAACGAAGGAAAACCACTTGGCTTAGCATTCATAACCATTTCAATTGAAGTAGGCGTTCAAATAAATACAAGAGCAATTCAAGAGTTTTATTTTGATTATTATTTTAAATTAGTTTATAAATTATGTATAGCAATACATTTTTGCGTTTCTACCTTTATTTTTGATCCTAATTATTAGTTCTAATCTCTAGTAAATAAAATACTGACTGACATTTAATATTTCACTCTTTTGCTGATAATTTTGTGGAAATTTTAAATTTTAATATTAAATATAATTTTTAAATTTTGTTTATAGCCACGCCCCCATGTTTATTTTGTGCTGCTGTCTAAATGGAGTCAGTTGCTCCATCATCTTTTGCTTTCTGACATCTCAGAGTAGAGAACAATTGTCTGTTAAATGCCAGAATCGCATTCATATTCGTAAAATATTATTTTTACTTTATATGTATGTGTATGTGTGAGTGCTTTGACAGGCGAATAGTTGCAATTCCATTTAGACTACCTGTTCCTCTCTCTTTCTCTCACTCTTTCGCTCACTCTTTTGTCTATTGCAATGACTTTTGTTGGCTGTCAGTTAGTTTTGGCTATTGTTGGTAATTATTCAGATTTTGTTTGCATTTTCTGCATAAATAATTCTTCAAATTAAGACAGCTCAAAACTCGAAATGCAAAGTTATACAGCTGTCAGGGCATCGAGTATGGCACATCTTCATGGACAGACAGTACGAGCCAGCAGAGTAAGCACTAAAATGCAGCTGCCTGTCATTAGTGAAAACTCCCCATCCTCAAGCCCGTGTTTATCCCAGATATCACCTCTAATTTAATCCAGCTATGTGTTGCTAAAATTCCCTGCATTTTTATATTTCTTTGCTGCTCTAAACTTTTGTTGTGAACAGACTTGCAGGATTTGTATTTCAGAGATGGCATAATTAAAACAGATATGTATGTCGTTTCATTTGCAGATTAAATAGAATATAATTGCAAACAAACCTTAATGAAAATGTTATTGATAACGAAAATCGATTCAGTTTTAGCAGTGAAGAGCTTATGAAATAAGTAGATTGGATAAAGTATAGAATATTAGAGCAGGGTAACATGCTAGTCGTTCACTTTTAGCTTGGAGCACTGTCTCACTTGTTTTGTTCATCATATTTTCTTTACTTTTTTCATTTTTAGTTTTTTTTCTCTCTCAGTTGGAATTATGTATATGGAGAAATTACGTTGGCTAACAACTTTGGCAGCGCGGCCTTTATGTAAATTGGCCGGCAAATTAGTGAAAACCGCGGGACAGGTTTGGAAGGCGAGCAGCTAGAGCGGGACAGCCGGCAGCCAGGCAGCCCGGCAGCCACTTAAAGGTGTGGCTCAAGTCGTTCGCCTTGCTCAATGACCTGCGCCCCTCCGGCCAAGTGGTCGTCATAAAGTTTCATTAGATGTAAACGTTAAACGGCAACCGCAGCCACAACAACGACGACAACAACAACAACAACGGCAGCAACAACAGCAGCTACAATGACAACGTTGTCATCTTTTAATTTGTATTTAAATGAAACGGTAGATCAACAAAGAACGACAACGACAACAACAACGACGAGGACACGCAGTGAAAAGGACATGTTCTGGGTGTGCTCAAAATGTTATTATCCAGATGGTCATAATCGGCTAATTCCTTGCCTCGGGAATATATATGTATATATGAAGGTTCTCAAATTTTTCGGAAGAAGGTGGAATATGTAAGTAATCGATATTTGTCTAGAAGAGAATTAAATTTTGACTGATTTAAGGCAACTGCAATATAACTTATAAATGTGTAGAAATTTTATAAAAATGGAAAGTCGTAGGTCTGGGTTCCTAAGAGTAGCCAAAATAATACTATAATACTAATATACATATATTTGCTTGTATAGATAAAATAGATTGATAGAGATTTTTTATATCTTTTAACTAAAAGTAGATAGATTATAAGAATAATTATTTGAAAGACTAGTTAGATAGGTAGGTAGAGCGATAGGTAAATATTTTACAATTTTGTTTTGACTAAAGACAGAATTAATTCTTATACAGTAGAAAACCGATAATTCCAAAAGGCAAGGGGGTCAGTTTTTTTTTTTTCGATTAACAAAGAAATTAAAATTATCGAAAATTATTGAGTACTAATTTCTTGCAATAGGGATAGAAGTTTCTTCAATTTATAGCGATTTTCGATTCAGCTACAATTTAGCTATAATTTAGCTATAAATCGTACTAGAGCTAGATCTTACAATATCTAAAGATCCCTTTGTAGAGATCGCCAAATATTGACTAGGATAAAGCTCACATCTTTATCAAGTAGTCACATTACTTGAATGCCCCTTGAAGCTCATAAATCGAATTATAGGCTTAATATTATCATACTTAAAAGTGTTGTAGTTCCATCGCAATCTTCGATTTAGTCCCGAACAACGACAGGAACTGAAACGATGGTAGAGTAGCTTCGCGTGATTCCCTTCTGGCCCTTTGGCTGTGTGGATCTTTTGGCTCTTTGGCACTTTTTCTGTTTGGCCGGCCCGTCGTTTTCATCGTCTTTTGCCTTTGGCATTGCCATTTCTCCTACTGCAGCAGTAAAAATGACTGCACACAGCTGTGCTTCATGGCTTTGCGACGCTGCGGCAGTAAGATTTTATTAGCGGTGGTATTAGCAGCGACAGCCACATAGCGCACCACCTCCATTGCCACCAGCCCTCAACAGCGACCAAGCAACGCCCCCACCTGGGGCCACAGTGGTTGACGGTTGCATATTAATGCAGGCATAAAAATATTTACAACTTTTTTTATGCAGCTGAATTTTTGGCAAATTTAATATAATATAATTTCTGGTCGTTTAATGAGACCATTGAAAAATGTTCGCTTCAAGAGCGATAGCCGATGACAGGCATAGAGGAGGTGGAAGGACTGGCCGAGTTGGAGTTGTGGGAGGGTCAACAAGTGTTGCGGCCATTATGGCCGGAAACCCTGGACTGGCTGTAAAAATTGGCCGAACAAACATTATGCAAAGTACAAGAAGTGGCCATAAAAATGTACCCGAAATAGCTTTTCGACCACTGTGCTGGGTTTATTTTTGCATAGGTTGAGCCGAGAATTCGTTGGCTTGAGTTTTTGTCTTTTCACTAATCCGAAGTGGGGAGCTCGCAAATACCAATGCCTGGCTTCTGTCATGTGCAAGAGTTGCTGGCGTTGGTGAAGTGGGGAGGTGGGCGTGGTTTGGCTTGGGTTGGCCTGGGATAGCTTGGCTTGGCTTGGCATGCCATAAGCGAAAGGATTATACAAATAAAAATAAAGGCCAGGCGAGAGGTGTTATAAATTTGGGACAGCAGGTGAAAACAATTTGGTTCATAAACTTTTCGCTTAGCATCAGCAGCATCAGCGCCAGAGTGTTGGGAATCCGCAATCCACAGCCTGGGCCTGACTTCTGTTTTTGGCCCATGCGGTTTGACACAGAGCAGAACAAGGATAAAAATGCTGACTGCTGAAAGCAGCCGCTCGAAAGGACAATGCTAACGGAAGAAGAAGAAGATGAAAAAGCCCCACACACATTTTGCATGCAGTGAAATATAATATTTTTGTGATTGCTCGAAGCAGAGGAGAATATTGAGAGAAAAATAGAGGAAATAAAATTGTGTTTTTCATGTGGGAATATTTATAATAAAGGTGTAAATCAAATACATAAGAACACTGGAAATCAAATTGAACTAATAATTAAAATCGAAAAACAACAAACAATATTAATTTAAATATAAATTCAGGTTAGACGACATTTAAAATTGTAAATGAACTTAGTTCAGTTGTTCAGATATTGAGAGATTTCAAGAATAACCTAATGTAGATTTAGAAAAGCAGAATTTTAAGTGAGATGAGCAGTTGAAGATGATTGATATGAAGATCATGATGTTCATATCAGTTTTATACTTGAGTGATATAGTGTTATCAGAAGTGTATGCAATTATGGGTTATTTTAGGGTTTAGTGTAGGATAATTTTCAAAAAAAAAAAAAAAAAAAACCTTTTATTTAGATCACTAAGGTAAGCTGCAGTTGTTTAAGTTTTAAGAACAGTCCTGATATTATATTGATTTTGAATTTTTTATATTTATTTTAAGTAATGTAATGCAATCACAAAATATATAATAATATATAATTAAAGTAAAATAATATAATTAAAATATATATTATTATTAATTTATTTTAAAATAAATACGAGAAAAATTCCCTTGATAGTTTCTGTTGCACATTCGAACAAAGGAAATTTACTCAAATTATATTATTGCGAAAATCTGTGGCAAACTAGAAGTTAAAAGAGAGCAAACTAGAAAATATTGAAAGAAAGTGCCACAATGACAGCCATTTCTCATGTTAGACGTGCTTTTTATGTGCACGGAAATTAAAGTAATCATTTTTTATTGCGCGAACAAACAAAGGCATTATATTTTACAGCATCAACAACAGAGAAAGAACGAAAAGCGGGAGAGAGAGAGGAAGAGAGAGAGAGAGAGAGACAAAGATACAAACAACGTCAACTAAAAAGCCGAAGCAAACCGCAAAATGCGCTGAAGGACAATTGAGTGCAGAAATATGGGGCGCTTGAGAAACTTGCGAACGGATACATAGTCCAAACAAGCGAGCAAACCAAAGTAAACCCAACAAACTAACCCCAGTCTCCAGACCCAACAACAACAACAGCAATAACAACAAGAAAACGCAACGAAGCGACCAGCGGTCGCTGCGACATCGGACCTAGGCAAGAACAAAGACTTTGGCAGCTGCGACAATGACAACAGCGAAATAAAAACATATAAAACCCGTAGAAAATTGCATTAAAATCTATGGAGTGTGCATAGAACGCGCCGTTAGTGCCACCAATCCCCCGGCCACTACGCCCACTGGCCGTGGCTCGTGGCCCGTGGCCCACTCTCTCACTTACACAAGCACCGCCCCTCTCTGCAGCTCTCAAGCATGAATTGGAGACGGAGACCCATTATGAACTGCACGAGGGAGCACGAAGAAGCGTGGAAATGCACTGGCTAGCAGTGGCAGTTCCTACCTCGCCTCCTATCGCCTCCACAGTCCACCCCCCCCCCCCCCCCCTCCCTTGGCTCTTGATTTTGGGTTTTCGGAACTACGAAACGGCGAACTCGTGAAAAATTAAAGGAAAAAGGATATGACGCCACATTGCAACATGAACGCAAAATTGCGATTTTATTATATTTTAACAATGCACTTCGTTACGTGATTCCCACTAGAAATTGTCCTCAACATGCCTTTGCTACAGCCGGCGCTGCTACAATCCCTCTTCCGTTCCTGCTGCAGCTCCACTTGCTCATCCTGTAGCTGTTTGCTTGTCGCCGTCTGGAGACACTCGAACGAATGCTTCTCTAGTGCCTAGCACCAATGATGGCTATGCATGCGATCCGGTCTCCTGCCAGTTACATAACTTTCAAATTTCACTCACACACTCGTATTTTATTTGTTCGAGCATCGTAAATTCATTTTATTCCTTGCATGCGCCAAGCATATTTATTAGAGAACGCATTGTTTGTCCAAAATTTGTAACAATTTGCTTATCAACTGATGCTCCTTTCGGCACAAGTGTATTCTAGCCATCTTCCCATTAGGCCCAAAACATGCAACAAAATAACAAGAATAAAGTTGAGAACAGCTTGCCATTTGTTATATACCTATAGATATATATATATATATATATATATATATATATATATATATATATATATATATATATATATATATACATATGTATATATGAATGAATGTGTAAATATTTGTGCTGTTAGGTTTATGAAAATTGAGGTTTATGTTATGATATTTAGAGAAACGAAGGAAAAAATAAATAATTTCATTTGCAAAGGCATTTCAGCCAACAATTAAAGACTTCGATGAACTTTGCCTCAAAGTTTTATTTGATAACATTTTTAATTTGAAAAGTTTAGGTTAAATGTCCCTAAAATGTTATTTCTATAGAATAATTGAATATTTTGATATGAATAAAGGAGAAGAAAGCCAATTATTTTTATATTTAACAAACATTTCAGATGCAGCTGATGTAGAAAATTTGCAATAGAGATGCGAATAGTAAAAGTTTATGTATGTGAAGCTCATTGCAGGCAGAGATATAATATTTGAATCCAAATTATTTCTTATTTTATTATTATTTATGAAATCCAAATTATTTATAATACGAAATACAGCTGTTATATATTATTGGTCTACTAATAGATTTTCATATGTTAGCATAGATATTTTGCTATTCTGTAGAAATTGAAAATGTGAAATTCTGCTATTTCATAAATTACAAAATATTTCAAATATTTTAATGTTAATTAATAAATTAATTATTATTATTATTTTTTTTTTTTTTAATAATTTTTTCTTTTTCTTTTATAAGATTATAAATAAAATAAAATTTACATTGAATATATATTCAATACTTTATTTCGAATAAGCTTATAATTTTCCTCATATAATAAATTATGAACTCTGATTTGGTATGATACCAAAAAAAAAAAAAAATTAAATGTGTGTTTATTGTTGAATGTAAAACGTAATTTTTTAATAAATACCTTTTTAAACACTTATTTAATTTCAATTTATATTACATGTTTGATGTTGAAGAATAAAAACCCGAATCTGTAGATACTTCCTGACAAAGTAAAATCTTGAAACATTTTGATGTACTTATTACTTACTAATTACTCATAATAGCTATTATTAGCAAATTTTTTATAGAACAATAACTAATTTCACACTTTGCATAAAGTCCGCACTACGCCGTAACCTAAGCGCGTGCGAAGGCGTGCGTGTGTGTGTGCGAGTGTGTGTGTGCGTGTATGTGCTGCTGCTTATTACGCAGAATGATTCACATATCAGCTCTCTGCTTTTTCTGCTAGACGGCAACTCTTAATAGTTATGATTTAATATTTATATTAACATTGATTTGAGCACTTTGTTATTGCTCTGTAAATGTGTCACTAATCAAATATTGAATATTTGACTTTCATTATTATCCAACATTTTTAACAGCCATCATGCTTGAACAACAATAAAGAAACGTGCGAACAAAGGAAATAAAAGAAATTCCTGTTCTATTCGAGGAAATGTGAAATTTGGCAATTTACATTTCTATTGACTATTTGATAAAGACAATGTAAATAATATTCACATAATACTTACAGTTCAATAGGTCTTGGTAAACAAATAGATTTTTGTTTTCGACTCATTGCCAATTGTTGCTCAATGATTTATTCAATGCAAATATGAGTTTCTTCGAAAGCCCATCCATCTGACATTTATGCTGATTAATTGACAAAGTGTGCCAAACATGCGGGTGGCATAAATCACATTGAGAACGAGACTTGACATTGCCAGCAAAAATCAACTTGTTGTTGTTGTTGCTGTTGTTGTTGTTGTTGCAATGCAGCAATTTGTTTACAATATTTATGCAACAATTAATTGCTTGGCAAATGCTTTAAAATGATTGCCAGCTGTCGGCCAGCTTTTCACTTTAAATGCCAAACAATGTTGGCCATAAATAATGTCGAGCATACTCACACACACACACGCACACACACAGTCTCTCTCGCATTACATTTTATTTGCTTGCTTTTCATTTGAGCTTCAAAAATATTATTTACACTTTATGACTTCTTTATTTAACACTAATTGCTGCGTCTCAAATTTTGAGCACACAGCAAAAACAACAAAGCTGCTCCTAGCTCTAGGCCAAGTCCACATTCAAGCCAAAGCTGCTGCCAAAAACGATCTCAATGAGACATAAAAGGTAAACAACAACAATAATTGAATAAAACGTTATGTATTTAGTACCAAAGCTGAATATGAAATGCTCTAGCTGTAACTAAATAATATTTTTAATGACTAAACAGTTTCTATTTCGTTGAGCCTAGAAATTAGATTTAGTAATACTAAATATACCATAAAAATTGGAGCTCTAATAATTATAGAACTTAACTAAATAATAGCCAAGTTATCATATATGTATATACAAATTTTTTATTTCGGTCAAATTTTTGTTAGGTAAGGGATTGGCTCTTAGTTGGGAACTCATTAATAATTTAAATGGAAAATAAGTTTTGGTTCAACTTTTGAATTATAATTATTAATATATTTGTATTTATATTTAATTATATTTTTTTGATGAAAGAAAAATAACAGAATGCAACTGAAAATGTAAAATAAAATAGCTAAAATAAATAAAAAAAAAAAATAAATAAAAAATAAGATATAATAAGATCAGAATAAAATTTCTAAAAATCTGTATATAAGAAAATCAGAATAAAATTCCTTAAATTAATATACAAAAGTGAAATATAAGACACAACACTTTTGGTATAGTGTAAATTGATTAAAATTAAGGTGTCCCATATAAATAAATAAATATAATCAAATCAGAACAAAAAGTTATTCTTAAAAGGCTGTTCTAAATAAAAAGCAATCAGAATCGGAATTTGATTACATCTAGAAATCTTATATGATTATGAACCATATTCTATTCCATACATAGTTAGACTCTTAGATAAGTAAGAAGTATGGAAATTTTAAATTCTCAAAAGTCAGCTAGTTTGTAAGAAATGCGACAGTTCTAGCTTAAACTTGTTGTTGCTCAGCTGTGTTGCATAATGTTTGCACTTGTAGGCAATATATCCATATATAATCGTAGAGTATAATTTTGCCTGTTTCTCTACTCTTACATCAGATGGCTATTCCTATTTCAGGGCTCTGTGATATGACCAGCAGTTGCAATTACAATTTTTGGTGCAGGCTTTTGCAAGATTCGCTCTCAACTAACCAGCAGCAGCAACAACAAGAAATACAAGCACACACACACACACCCACACATATGCAGATAATATCGCACAACTTTTGCTTGCGCTTCTCCTGCTTCTTTTTCTTTTTCTTGCTCTTCTGGTTTATTTTAATGCTTCTGCCTTAGCATATGCTTCTTTATGGCTTCTCTTTGGCTCTGTGTAAAGTTTATTTTTCTTACTTATTATTATTATTATTATTTTGGCGCTCGTCTTGTTGTTGTTTTTGTTGTTGCTTTGCTTTATACAAGTCTGCATGTGTGTGTGTGTGTATTCTTGTAATTAATTTCGTGCTTCGAAACATCTGCAGCTGTATTTTTACTGCAGCTTCCTCCAAATTACGCATACGCCCCGTGTTGCCTGCATGACGGAGCTGTCTGGGGTTTGGGTTTTCTGGCCGAAAACTTGATGAGTTGGCTTCGTTCCTTATGTTTGTTTTGCGCATTTTATTCTATTCCATTTTATTTTGTTTTGGTTTATTGTGTTTGTTTGCCTTTTTATTTAGCCGGCAGCAAACAGCTCGCTTTAAGTTCTTTGCCAATTTGTCTAACTTGATTTAATGCGATAAATAAATATTTGCCAGCCAGGCAAGCAGACGGACAGCCACTGAAACATACAGACAGACAGACAGACAGACGACAGACTCTCTCACAATTGACACAAGAAATTCTTGCAAATATCATAGGCAAAATCTGGGAAAAACGTGGCACAGCTGCTGCCGCAGCACACGGCGTAAGTGCAATGTGCCGTAACCGGCACAGCCGGGACATAGCCACAGCCACAGTTACAGTTACAGTTACAGTTACTGACAAAACACAACAGTAGCAGTAGCAGCAGTAACAACAACAACAACAACAACAACAACAACAATAATACTGAGCAGAAGCACACAAATGTTGCTTGGGATACACATGAGCAGTTGTCGCTAGTCTGTCTGGCATAAGATGGTAAGGAGACCATCTATACTCTACTTTTGCGTAAGTCACTTGAATATGTCGATCAAACTAACAGCAACTTTTAATAATTTCACTTCAATTTATATTTGAAGTCAAGCTGCGGAGCTGTGAGTTGATCAAAATTTTATTTATATTTAATATAAGCCAAGGCTCAAAGAATGTGTTAAACTTTAATTGATTTAAATAGGTAATTAAAATAATAATTAAATACATAAAAAACGAGAACTGGCTGTGGCTTGGTTTAATCAAATTTCAAGCTAAGGCTTGTGAATGATTACACTTGACTGGAAAGGCGTTTAGTTGATATTGATCTTTATTCTTCTAAGTCCGGGTATTTAGATCCAGACTTATGTATTAATTTAGCCTAGTATAGATAGACCATTCTCATTCTAAGAAGGGGCTCAGCATTGGTCTATTGTTTGTTCTTATATATCGCTGAGTTGTAAGGTCAGAGTTCATCTCTTACATGTTCTTATCATATCGCTATAGTTTTATAGGTCAGCGTTCATCTGTCTTTTTTAGACGCTTAGCTATTCCTAATGCACCACTCGTTGAGTGCGTGGGAGCCATGTATACGATGTTTGTATATCTGTATGCTCATGTCTGAAAGGAGTAAAAATAAGTGACAGATCGTATGCATTTAATCTAAAGCAATGTAGCTAATCAATAGTTTATATGATCATAACGAAGGATGCCATCATTTTACATTATGCTTAAGATATTTATTTTGATAGCTAGAAATTAATGATTTCATTTATTAGATTCAGTGAGCAAAACTTATATAAGAATTCAAGCTAAAATTTATATTCCAATGCGAATTTCCTAAGCTTAACTAGAGTTGTTGGCCATCGTCTGTTGCCTGGTATATACATATATATGTATTTCTTTCATAATATCTCAGCTTTGACTAGAGCATCTGGCCGTCGTCTCTTGCGTTGTCTCTTCGTTTCCGTTGGGTTGTTGCAGCTGCATTTGCCTAACCAGCCGCAATGTCGCGTTGCAAGGTAAACAACTGGCAGACTCACAGGATTTTCCATTACACAAGATATTTGAGGCAGCCTTTGCCGGGCTCGGGCTCTGCAAATGTTATTTTACTTTTCTTTTCTTCTCTTTTTTTCCATTGCTTGCAACATTTGGCTTGGTAGTTTCTTTACACTTTGGAGTTTTGGGCTTCTGGCATAATCTGACGCCTGTCTGCCGATCAAACACTCAAAAATCACGCGGCGCGCAACAACAATTGTTGCAGGGGTAACCGAAAGGGTCGACTGTTGACTAATCCGGCAGGCAGAGCGAGAGCTGCCTGCAGATTTGCCACAGATTTCGCACTTCAATTTCGAAGGTAAGAAAATGTTGTGCTGTCAGCTCAAGTTATTTGTTGTTGCAGTCAGCAATTGTGTCGCGTTGCATGTCGTTTTCCATTCCGATTGTGTCAGTTACATGTTGCAGGCCCCCGCTCGACACGCCCCACTGCCGGGCCATGTGCCAAAGACGGCCAATGATTGAGCAGCGCCCAGGCAATTGCACATTGGGCACGTATGCAAACAGTTTGGGAATCAGCCGGGCCAGAGGCACGATGGCTACGCCTCGGTGTGCGTTTTGGTTAGACAAACTTTCGGGCTGCAATTTTGTCAGGCAGCCGGCATGGCAAAAGAAGAAATAGGTAACAACAACAACAACAACAACAACAGAAAAATCTAAACAACACTGCGTACAAGAGAAAATGACAAATTCATTCGTTCGTTTCTCGTTTCTGGTTTCTGGTTGGAATTTTCGGTTTTCTGTTCACCTACCGAACAATTTCCGTTGCATTTTGTGTGCCAAAAAATTGCATTGCAATGCCTAAATACAAAGTAAGCAGCAGCATCAGCAGCAGCAGGAATGGCTCGAAGGACAGGAAACAAACGTCTAAAGCTCTGCTGCTTCTGCTCCTCCTGTGCTGCTCCTGCTGCCTCCTGTTGTCATTGTTGACTTGCCCCCTGAAGGGCGAAATGCTGCAATGAACCTGCACCGGAAGTGAGTTTTACTAACTAGAATCGACAATAAGTTTCATAGCTGGTCGGAGATGGTTTGAAAATATGCATGGCCTTTGATTTGGCATTTTGCAAGTGTTAACCCAGAATTGGGAATTAACAGCCTTCTGGGGCATCCGAATATCCGTCCACAGGGATTGTTGACAATTCACTTTCTTCAATTGAGTATGGCTTCTGAGTTCATTCTGTAACTTCGCATAGTTTTCCAACTCTCAATTTGTGTTGCCTACTTTTGAGAGTTGCATAGAAACTTGGCTAAGAAATCATCTAGGTTTTTTATTTACTCTCTTCTAATTGGATAAAGCAGTTTGGCTTTAAATTAATTTAGTGAAATGTTTTTTAATAATATAAATTTATTGTTTAGATATAAATATTGTTTAGATATAAATATATAAATATAAATAAAAATAATAAAATAAAAAAAAAAAAAAATAATAAAATAAGATCTCGTTTATAATATATCTCTGTTTAAAGTATAATATTTAGAATAAAATAATTTATCTATTTTTTTTAATTTTTTTTTATTTCATTGTTATTGCTGTTATTATATATATATACATATATATATACATATATATATATATATATATTATATATATATATATAATTTTATTTATTTATTTATTTTTTTTTTTAAGTTAAGTTTGCCACTTTTATATTTTGACACCACTTATTGAACAAGAGGAGGCTGGCAATTGTGCCACGCCCTCTATTCCTCTATTGTAAATGAAAAAAGCGCATTGTCGCGCACTGGACACAGTGCAGCACATTGTTCTGCTCGAGAGAGAGAGAGGGAGTGGGGCAGTTGATGGTGGGGCGGAGGGGGGCGGAGGGGTTAACAGCAGCACAAACGGAACGCGCCGTAAAATATCACACGCTGAAAACGTTTTGTGCCGCATTTGTGTGGCATTTAATTAAATGAATTTTTTGTTTCTCTGCGAATTTTTTGTTCTTTTCTTTTTGGGGGGCCACGACGTCACATGAAATATGCGCAGAGCGAGCAGAGCTTGGACCACAAGAAATGAATGGAAACGAGAATGTAAGAGCCAACAGGCGACTGTGCAAAAAGGTGTTAATGGTCGACTATGAAATTCCATTTGCATTTTCGCACACACCTCGGTCAGAAAAAATTATAAAATTAAAATGAGCATGTGACAAACCAAAAAAAAAAAAAAAAAAAAAGAAGTAGAGAATAGATGAAACACAGAAAAGAGAGAGAGAGAGAGTGAGGGAGTGAGGGAGTAAGAGCAGGGGAGACAGGTATAAAATGCCAAATTTTTAATGTAAATTTTTTACACTCACTTGTTGTCGTTGTTGTTCTTGTGTTTCCACCTTGCTAAGTAATGGTAATTAGGCGTGGAAAAATCCATTAGCTGCATATACCTGGCAGCCCTTGAGCTGCTGCACCTGCACCTGCTGTGCCAGCTGCATCCGGTGCAGCTCCCAAAGCAACAGACGGCTGCAATTAGCCAGGGCTAAGGCTGGGCTAGGCACAGGCCTGACTGGATTCCCACTGTTGCCACTGACGAAAGCCAGCGGAACTTTTGATAATACCGTTATATTTGTACAATCTATATATACTGAATAGGTTTAACTTGAAAGGAGAGAGCTAAGTATTATATATATCTCTTTACTCGTATATTTAGCTGTGGCATTTGATAGTCGTATTTAAGAACTAATAAAAGAGTAAGCTACAATAATCAAATTCCAATAATTTATAAAGATTTCGATAGGCTAATACGGGAATTGAATATTAAATTCAAACGACTCGAAGGGCATCTGCTCTTCGTACAGAATCAACTGGCCAAAGTCTGTATTCATTATTGATGTATGCTTATACACATACACATATATTTTATTATATATATGTATGTATGTACGCGAGCATACATATGTCAAAGTCAAGAAGCGATGATTAACTCGGCAGGCTGGTCATTTTTTTTATTTGGTTTCCTTTTTTTATATTTTTTTATATTTATTTTTCATTTAATCCAGCCGTGAAAATGCTTTACCATAATTGCATAACACTCGAACTGAAAATGTGCGGTTGACAGGCGACATGTCATTTCACCGCAGAGTGGGGCTTTTTTTGTTTGCCTATAGTTCTTTTTGCGTGGGACGGCAACATAATTGTTTTAAATTAATTGCGAATTGTGTATGCAAAAAGCATAAAGTGCACTTCAAATATGTTAAAGGAACAATGCGAAAAGCCTCCGCACAGCGGGTTATTTATTGACCGCAGCAACAACAACAGACACTCGTTTACGCTCTCGCATAACAAGAGGCTTAACTCTGGGTACGACTCCTCCCCCTCCTCCACCATCTCTGAGTCCAACTCCAGTTCGAGTTGCAGCTCACATAAATCAAATGAAATTAACTCAAAGCGCACAGCAAGCAAATAGAGTGTTGAATTTTTACAAACCACAAAAGGCGAGACTTACAACACACAGACAGGCGCACACAGACAGGCACTCACTCACACACATGCACACCCAATCATACTTTATTTACTCTATAAAGTTTAGAAGCTCGCCGCATAGCGCAGCACATCAAGTGAGACATCAGCTCGACGACAATTTCTTAAATGTTTCGTACAAATGAGAATAGAATCGTGGCTAGCAAATAACATATACAGGCGTGCGCAAGTTGCTTAAACTAATGCAATCGAAAGCTGGGCCATAGACGAACATCAATATACCCTATACCAATAGAAACCTGAAATATGAATCGAGTGAATCCGTTGAACTTCTTTAACTGAACAGATGATATCAGAAGAGAATAGGATGGCAAACATCTTTAGCTACTTATAAGTATGTATAGGTATATTCCCATAAGATTCTATCTATATAACAAATTCAACTATCCAGCTATATTACCATGAATCCGGTTTTGTTTCAAGAAAGTTAACCCTCAATTGGAATTTATTTAATCTCATATTTGAAATTTGTTCACTTTATATTTCGCTAGCCTCGGTGAACTTGGCTAAACTATGCACTTAACTAAATTTAGAGAGCATACATTTTCCACCTGAACTCCTGTCTGGCACACATCTCATGTCTACAAAAATCAGTATTATTTTTTCTGTATTTTTTTTTTCTCTTTTTCTTTACGCCAAGAAATTGCGCGCTGGTAAAAAAAGGCGAAACGTTTTACGATTTGCCATGTGTGGCAGGACCATAAGACGGACGGACGAACGGATGGAGCGACGGACGGAAGGAAGCTGCTGGCAGAGTGCGGCAGGGGCGTGGGACTGGGGGGGAGGGGCAGACCGCCAAGTTCAGCACTTTGGCGAGTCAAGTGCTTTTCATTTTCCGAGCACGTCGCCGCGTCATAAAACAAAAAACGCATGGAGCGCAACGGGGCGGGCACGTTTAGCATATATATTTTCACACTTGCAATCATACTTTAAGCAGATGAACACACGCACACACACACACACACACACGCGTTGACACTAGTGATGGGACTTTTGCGGTGAGACAAACGATGTTTACTTATATTAGAGACTTGAAAGAGAAGCAGCAGCTCATATCTCTGGAGTGTCACAGAGGTATTGCTGACTAAAGCCGGCTTAAGAATATATACATATATATTTATTACATATATTTCTTTAAAATATTTTCTTTTTTATGTTGTTTTTATTGTAGTTAATTTCCTTTCATGTTTACTCTCTGTCCTTCGACAACAAATTCTTATCACTATCAGCAAACTATTTTTTATTTTGCACAGTAAATCAACATTCAGTAATTCAGTAACTGTGATGACTTATATTAGAATAATTCATAATTCAAAAATAAATCAATGCAGCAATTCAATAATTATTATTTAATTTGGAAGACAAATAGTTGAAAAATAAAAAATACATAGAATTTATAAATTCAAAGTTTGTTATAAACGGACTATTAAAAAAAAATAAATAAATAAACATACAGTGCTTTAGCCTGACTGCCTCATAGTTTCCCTCCAATAACCCAGCAAAGTCTATATATAATGCAGTCTCTGACTATTGCCAATTTCTCTTCCCTTTTACATTCTCCTGCTGCTTATTTTACAATCGAACTGAATCGAGCATAGTTTGCATTGTGCAAAGCTCTGTCAGCTCATCTCTAACAGCGACATGGGATAAGGCCGTGTTATCTTCATTTACACTCACAAAGTCGAGCCATAAAAGTGCGTCGGAATTGTCGCCAAAACTTTTGCTTTCTTAATTTTTTGTCTTCACATGCACTGATAATAATTTTTTTTTTTTTTTTTTTTTTCTTGCTTCTTTGTTTGCCTCTGCCTTTTTGGACTTTGTTGCTGTGCCAATCGCAAATGCAAACCCACACCCACAGCCACATCCCAAAGCTCAACACTGTATCTCTTTTTTATGTGTGAGCGCACTTTATGAGGAATTCGCTTCAGTTGGTTATTTTATCTTCGGGCTGAAGGGCTCACTCAGTTGTCAACGTGGAGGTTTTAATTAAAAGCTCATAGGTCGACGACGCGCATCGTAATTACCGAAACTGACAAAATTTCATAAATAATTTATACAAATAAATTAATATTAATGTTGTCCTGTTGGCGGCCCTAATGGCCCTCACAGCCTCCGCTCCGCTAGACGGGCGGGCGTCTCTGCTTTATGTTCATTATTGTGGCTGACATTGTGAACCGGATTGACTTTGGTTCGCAGTTTGCCTGCTAAACTGACACTGAAAGGATTTGAGCTGCCAGGCCAAGCCGGGGCACGCCCCACCGCCCATTATGCCTGACATTAATGATAGATATTGTTTAGAGTCGGCGAGAATCTATAAATCTGTACATTAAATATGCCCCAATGCGAAGTAATAGTAGTTGAAAAGTTCACAGCGCTCTCTCTAATGCTGATGAATGGCCGTCTCTGGGAGTTTGATAAGTCACGTCGAATGCCGCCTAATGGAACTGAAAGCAGTACCCCACACCCCACACCCCACACCACACACCACACACCCCACAACCCGCACCCACTTGGTGCCCAACTGCATTGAGTACTAATGCTCCCATTGCTCGTCGTTCTCGTTGTGAAACTTTACTCTGACGAGTTTCAGGGTTGCTTCGTGGTTTCAACTGTTTTGGTTACGTTGGCAACTTTGCATGCGGTTTGTCTCTGGTTTGCATAAGGGTACAACCGTTCGACCATTCGACTAGTCGACACCCGTTGCCATGCCACAAATGAATTGCAGGCCAGCTGCAATTGCTGCACTTGATTTGTGGTACGACTTGATGGCTAACAATTATCTGACAACAGTTTGTCCGACCGACCGACTGTCAGCTCCAACTTTGAATAAACTGTGGCTAGCTCGGGCCCGTTGACACATCTGACCAAGCACAGTTAAGATTTAGCCAGAGCATAACATTTGCAGCAAGTCCAAGTGCAACTCGACTAAATACTGCAGCAATTAGCTCGTTTCAATTGATGTTGTTGGCCATGAGCGAGCCAATGGATAGATAGATAGATAGATGATTAGCTAAGCAATTAAATTTATTTGAATTATTATGTCTTATTGAAAAAAAAAAACAGAAATGGGAAATTTTAATTAACATTATTTATGATTAAATATATTTATTGCTCAAACATTATAATTTCTATTTTAATATTTTTATTTTAATATTTTCCAACTTAAGAAATTAGCAACTGAAAAAAAATTCTAATTATTTTTACTTAATGTTTTATATATTGAATGTTATATATATTTGGTTTTTTTTTTTTTTTTTTTTTTTTTTTTTTTTTTTTTTTGTGTTTTTTTGTTTTACTGCCTAATATATCATATATTATTATTTACAATCAATTTTTTTTTATCACTAAAGTAAAATATCTTTTAGTATTTTCAATTGCAATATTTATAAATGTTAAATATAATATTTTTTTGGGATTTATAAAAAGATATGTATAAATAGTTTTTGTTTATCTTTAAATTAAAAATTATACGATTATACATTTTAAATGCTCAGTTTTTTTCTGTAAATAATTTTCCAATTTTCAAACTTCTCACTAATCTTTACATTTTTTTTAAATTTTTATTTTAAAAGTAAATATAAAATATCAGTAGATATTTAATCTTATTTATATAATTGAATTTACCTATGACGCACGATTATATTTAGAGTTTAAAATTAGCATCGGGTTTCGTGTCAATCAGCTTCTGTCAGTGTGCTGTAGCTGATTCATTTATCAATTAAGCGTAATTAGAATTTTACTTTTATTTACTGCTGGGGCAACGCCTTCAGCTGTTCGCTTTGGCTAATTAAAAGCGAAAAATCTTGCTGCCAAAAAATTGATGGGGCGTGGCTCATTAACCTATTGCCACGGGTCGCCAAGGCACAAAACAGCTAATTGCGCTACCATTTTCCATTTTCTATTTTCCATTCTCAGAGCTGTCAATAGGAAATTTTCCTTTTTTTTATTATGTTAATTTTATTTTCGTTTCTTGGTTTGAGATTTTTTTTAGAATAAGGTTGCGCTCAATTGCTTTTGTAATCAATCAAAGTCAGACGAAATGTGGGTGGTACGTGAGGTTGGCAGAAGTGAGGGGTGCTGAGAGGAGGGGAGGAGTATGTTTTATGCTATTCTAAGTTGCGCTTCTAAAATGCTGCCAAACTCATCTCCAGCTGCAGCAGCAGCGGCAGCAGCGCCACCAACTGAGCCAACAACCAAAGCCAGAGAGCGATGATTGTCATGTGAGCTGCTCCATTTGCTGTTCTGTGGTGTTGACGTGACACTTGAACGACACTTGACGCCCGATAATTGATATCGTAACAGGAAAAGGGTTTACAGAGCGAATAGCGAGTGGGTGTATGGGGCGGGGCACATACTTGACAAGCTGCTTGTAATTATCGCTGACACATATCGTTGTTGCCGCTGCCGCAGCGACATTCGATGAATCAATGTCAGCCAAATTTACATATTTTCAATTTTCTATTCAAAAAATAATAATAAGAGAAACTAAGAAAATAAATGGAAATACCATACCGTATCAAATGTGCCGAAATTTAAATGAGCTATAAACTACATTAAAAGAATCAATTTACCCTAACAAAAAATCTGAAATAAATACAATTAAATAAAATAATTATATTATCAAAAATATCTAAAATATCTAATATATTCAGATAACTCTGAAATGTTTATAAAATAGTGAATATATGTATTTAATTGTATTTATTTATTAATGTTTATTATAGGGCATAGTCGAATCTCTTTGGCTATTCAGCCATCTTTTAAAGCTTTGCCAAAAATCGTAATCTTTGTGAATTGCTGGCATTTTATTGGAGCTGCTTTGCCGCTTTCAACTCAACGATATTGGACACGATGGTAAACAGTCTTAGAAGCTCTAAGGATATAACCACATTAGCAAACACCTGCATGTGTGTGTGCGTGTGTGTGTGCGTGTGCGTAGCCCGGTCATTTAATGCAGAGCTTCTGCTAGTACCTGCCTTTTGCTTTACTTTTAATTACCAACTCAAATTACACGGCCAGACACACATACACAATGGGGCACACACACACACACACACACACACACACACACACTCATACAGTTACATTTGGCAGCTATTTTGCAAGAGGGAACAGAAAAACGTTGCAACAGCTGTTTGGCTTGTACTTGGCCGGAATGCCATAAGAGAGGGAGAGCGAGAGTGCGAGTGAGAGAGATGGAGAGATACTCATGGCAGTCCCGAAGAGGAGCTGCTCACGGCTGGTTGGCAGGGCGAGAAAGCAGAACCGCAGAACTAAACTTCAGCAGTCGCCATCGTTTGCTGCACATTTCATTACAATGCCATTGTATTCAAATCCTATTATAAAACGCAAAGCACTGCAGTGGGAGCAAGGGACATGGCGCGAGAAAGAGTGTGGCAGAGAGAGAGAGAGAGAGAGAGAGAGAGATAGAGGGGAGGGGGGGGGGGTATGGTAATGCTGCAGCTGGAGAAGTTCGTGTTTGCAGCACGTTTCCACTTTCGCACTTGGTAAACATAAGTTGGCCACGCACAGACACAGACGCGTTTCAGAAGGGGGTGTGGCTGTGTAACGGAACTGGCTAGTGGAGACGTGAAGGCAGCCCGCCCGTGTGCAACACTCCATAAAATAATTACCAACACCAACGCAGCAGCAGCAGCAGCCCAGCCAGAGATAGGTAAGAAAAGGCAATGGCCAAAAAGCGAGTTGGAAACGGCATGAAATAAGCCGACCTTAACCCAACGAAGACCAAAGGCCAAATAGAATTTAGTGAAAACATATAAAAGAGAATATCATTTATATAAATATCAATAATATATTATACATGTATTTTTATTTTTTATTAAAATTAGCTTAAGTAATATTTGATTTATGGCTTTCTGGGGTTAAGCAGCTGCCCAGGTAAATTCAGTCAGTAAACTGCATAAGCGGAAGAAATTATTCTGTAAGTCAGTCCAAAAGAAATTAAGGCGCAAAATACATATTTGCAGGCGGAGCTGCAATATTCAGCTACGGTAAAATATGCATTTAGATGTGCAAAAATTCACAGGAAAAAAAGAAAAAAAAAAAAAAAAAAAAAAAATAGCTAACAAGCACAAAGTTCTCAAGTTCAATAAGCTAACTCTTAAGCTAAGCTGGGTCAGATTAAGCTCTTTGCGCTTAAATTTGGGGGATTATTAGCTAGTATCATGAATATGAATATTCGATATACAAATATATATCGATTAATTGCCCTAAATTCAAATAAAATCTGACTCTTCGCGTAGATAAATTTTCACAATAAAATTTTTATATGCGTATCGCTTAAAAATATAATACTACGGAATACATTTAAGGGGGAAAGGAGCTTTTTTCTTTCACTTTTTGCTAATAACAGTTAATCGATATCTTGCTCTTCAGCGCCCGTGAGTGTGCTCTCGTCCAAGGTGACGCCTTGCAGCTCAATATAGCGCAGCTTGCTCTGCGCCGACCAGGGCCTGATCCAAGGCAGCGACATCAGCATCATGATCTGGGATGGTATATACTTGCACGGCAACAGGGACAGCAAATCTTCACTCTTTCTCTCCAGGGATTGCGCAACATCATCCAGCTCTGTAAAGAGCAGATGCTGCAGGCTCTCTGGCTCCGGTTCTGGTTGTCGTTGCGATTGAGATTGTGATTTGGATTTTTGTGGCAGCTGCAGCTGCTCCTCGCACAGCATGGAGAGCAGCAGGTGCTCGGTGAAGATCGCGTGCTGCTGCCGTTGGTGATTGTCTCGCCGAGTCGCCTCCACGTCGGCTCCGTTCTGCTCCGCCATCCACTGCTGCAGCAGATAACGATCTGCCTCCGCGTGGTCCAGCACCATGGCAGAGCTGCCGCCATCAGTGGCGCCTATGTGGGCAGGGCCGTGGGTCAGTGCCTCAGGGCTAGCAATGGCTAGGGCAGCAGGGCGTGAACGTGAATCGCCTTCCAGGTAGCTGGCATTCGATTGGCTAAAGCGCAAATCCGGACGCAGGCGCCGCAGCTCCGATAGCTGATACAGTATGTCGATGCCCGCTTCCGAGTCCACGCGGCTGCTGCTGTTTGAGCGCGCTGAGCTGCGGCTAGTGCTGCCATTCTGGTTGCCCGCTGCCGACTGCTGTTGGCGTCGCCGACGACGCGATGCTCGGGCTAAAGCATGACGTAGCGGCGGCGTATTCGGATCCAGCAGATTGGCGTGCTCGATGTGGTTGAGCAGCAAATGGCGTGCCAGGTTGCGGATGGCCACCAGCTCGATTCCCGGCAGTCCGGCGCACATGGGGCACACCACATGGCTGTCGGCCTGGCGATGCAGGGTCACGACATGATCGATCAGCTCCTTGGCCGTGTGCCCGAATATGCCGCAATAGGGACAGGTATAGCAATTGGGCAGATGCATCAATTCAAGCAGCTCGCCATTGAGCAGCAGTTCAGGCAGCGGCTGATAGGGACGATCCTGCTCGATCAGCAGCTGCATGGGATGCTCAACGCGATGATCCAGCGTCTCCACATGCTGATCATAGCACTCTCCGCACAGGTCATAGTTCACACAACGTAAACAGTGAAACCGCCTGCCATGGAAATTGTGAGTTTGACAGCCATCGCAGCAAAAATTTCGATGGCCCATAGATTTGTCAGGAATGGATTATCAACGATCGCCACTTCCAAATTGGACACAGAATTAATGATCGATTTGTTAGACAGATTAGGAAATGATGCTTGGGGACGAAATTAAGCAAAAATGTGGTCGAAAAAGTCTGGCAAGGCGTTTGGAATTTCAATTATTTATGCTCAAATGACAGATATCAAAATGTACTGTGCGTTAAGCGAGCTCTTAAATTTGTGAATGAATAATTTTTATGAGCATTTCCCAAACGTTAAAATATACATATATTCGATTTAACGAAATTTAAAAAAATTACATTTATATTGCAGTTATAAGTAAATTTCATTTTTATTTATTAAATATTGTACAAAATATTTAATATACATATATTTAATTATTACTATTTGCAGATTTTCCCCAAGAGACACAAATATCAAACAAAAAAGGAGAGAGAACTACATTTGAGCAATGCAATAGATCAGCAGCCAGCTCGCTCCCACTTATGTCAAATGAAAAAGAGATCAGAGAGGGAGAGAGATAGAGAGAGTCGTGAAATGGCAGCTCCTTGACTCAGGCACCTCTCCCATGCTCAACAAAATAATGGCCGCTTCCCATTGCCCATTAGATATCCCATGCCTGTCGTACTGCTCACACTCACATGCCTCCTACTCAGCATTGCAAATATATATGAAGAAGCACCACAACAGCAATAATGGCAACTGCAGGTAACAGTAATTTCCAAAATTCTCCAATACAGTGGTGGCTGTTTAAATGAGTATGCTCTCAGTCGCTCTCAGTTCAATCATTAGCACAGTTCACTATTTGCATAGAAGAAGTAAGTAAGTATAAATAGCACTGTTACTTTCTGTATTGTTTCTAATTAATGTAATAAAAGCAGTTAGCATATGTAAACTGTATATGAAGTATATTTCGTTTAAGAAATACAACCTTTTCTTTAAATGAGAAAGCGCTTGAGTGCTTTCCACGAATACATTTTATTCCAGAAATAAACTCTTGTTTTTTTGGGGCATATATCCTACTTCCAGTTGGCAACTTTCTTTGTAATTTCTGATTAAATTGTATATTAAGTAATTCATACTTATGTATATAAATAAAACTTGGCCCAGTAGGTGTTGTCGTCATTTACTCGCTCCCTCTCTCTCTCACTCCCTCTCTCTTTCGCTCAAAATATCTATCTCTTGCTTACACACTCGAAACTCGTGGGCGTGTGTCTGCGCTTAACTTTGTTTGACTTTGATGCTGTGTTAAAATATTTTAATTACTTCATTGCCGGCAGCATTAAAAAAGTTTATTGTTACATCATTACATTCTGCTGCTTGGCGGCTGATGTCTGCCACACGCAGCCTAACAAAATGAGAGACGGCTACTTGAGTCATTTTACATACATACATATGTATATAAAAAATACATCGATTTGAATGAAAAGTGGAGCAGAACAGTTGAACAGAATTCACTAGCAGGAAGATCAAATGTTAGCTAGCATAGTTGAGTTAATTAACATACACGTATTATGTAAATTGCTCTCAGTTAAGTGTTATACTGGAATGGGGTTTAATCGGTTGCACTGCTCACACACAGAAGTGCTGCAATCGGAGGCGTCATACTTACACTTACAAATTCTTGCTAGTAGTTTCGCTCAACGGTACAAGCTCGAAAAGTCAGAGTACCCGCCTTTCGAACTCTACACAGCAACTTCTGATGCTTCTGTTCGAGGTGAACAGCTGCCTCACTCACACCAGCGCAGTATTACTGCCCTACAGCTATCACACTCGCACTTATCCGTACTGTGAAATGCGATTGCAAGAGAGTTGGCAAATTTCTCTTGTGCTTAACTCAATGATCTCTCACACCTCTTAAGCAATGCTAACGGCTAAACAATCAGTTTAAATTCATTATTACATTGCCACTTGATCGTCTCTAACTCATTGCATGTAATACTGGCATTGGTCTCTATATATTGAAATAATATGCATATTTCGTCATTGTACTTAAGTGTGGATCTCAAAAACCTCGACTTACTTAGAAGTTTTGTGCAATGCCAAATGAAAAGTAAATAAATACGCAGCTTTAGAGTAGCTGCATCGCATCATTCGTAATGTTGGTCATAAATTTGGAGCAAATATATTGCACATACGCACTGTGACCCGCAGAAGAACTAAACAAATATTCTAGTTGTAGTTGTAGTTGTTCTTGTTGCTGCAGTTGTTGTTATTGTTATAGCCAAGTTTGCTTTTGGGACGAGTTGGGTCAGTATAGCGTAAACTGCAGTTGAAATTGCCTTGACATATTGCTTAAAACCAGACCCAACGGAATCACCAGCCTCCCTCTTGTCTTTGTTTGAGTATGTGTACGTGTGTATGCGTGTGTGTGTGTCTGTGCAAACGAGTGTTTGTCAAAAGCATGCAAGTCATTCAACTCAATTTTATTTATTGTGCAACTGCTGTGCGTTGTTTGTTTGCTGAGACAGCACTAACAACTACAACTACAACTACAACAACGACAACAACAACAATAACAATAGCAAAGAGCAAAAGCAAGCATAAAACCCAACACACATTCATCTATTTAATTAATAACAAACACTGCACACATGGCACACAAAACAACCAAAAATGCTAAAATATCATGCAGCTCCATACAGGGCATAAGATCTAATACCCTAGCTAAATAATTTAGCTAATTGTCAGCTTAGAGAGCTTTACTGTACTCAAGTAAGAGATAAATGTAAACGTAAAAATAAATGATCTTCATTAAATACATATGTAATTAAAAGAAACTGTAAGAAGTTTGCATTAGGAATGCATAAAAATTGAAAGAAAAATTTAAACAATAATAATAATAATAATAATAAGTAAAATATATGTAAAATATTAATGAGAATATGTTTTTGCCTTCTGCACTGTAGTTTGTAGCTTAATGAAAGTAAGTATGCCACGCCCAAATGTCTGGCATGCATGAATATACATATGTATATAATACAAACACATACATATACATATGTATAGGGCTAAAGCTTTACATAAATTAACTATATGCATTTATTATAAAAACAATCAGAGCATGTGGCATGTGCCTGGGCATGCTTCAGACTGGCAGTTGCAGTTGCAGTGCAACGAGGGGAATATTATACTTAATATTCACATAAATGTGCGGCGGGCGTTCACAACATGACGCTCAGAATGGCATACAAAAGAAAAAAAAAAAAAAACAAAATTAATAAATAAAATAAAGGAGTAGAGAGGCGAAGAGAAGTGCAGGAATGCAGCCGCTAAAACTCGGCAGGAGTTGCTGCTGCAGCTTGCAGGACAATAGCTGCTGTCAGTTACAATAAAGCGGTATTCGGCAAGGAATTGCCAAGAATGTGGGGCGACAAGGGGTCCTCGCTTGGGGTTCGAGGGGAAATTGCAAGCAGTCTCGCCAAGTGACATGTGCAGGCAGGCAGTGAGGCTGTGAGGCAGGCAGTGAGGCAGTCGGGCTGGCTGCATGCAGCAAAGCCTGCCAAACAATAAAGGATAACATTTACACAAGCCGCCCACGCAGACAAACACACGCACACCCACACCCACACCCCCCACACACACACACATACATACGCACGCATACTCTCGCCGAAAAGGGTCATAAAATGCTTTGGCCAAGTTTGCTTTTGTTCTCGTCATCGTCAACGTACTCTTTGCTCTCCATCTCTCTCTCTCTCTCTTTCTCTCTCCCTCTGTCCTCCCTCTCTTCTGCCTGCCTGCCTACTGTCTGGCATTGTCTTTATGCTGGTTTAATCTGTGTCAAAAGGCGTGAGTTATTACAAGCCAGCCACGCCCACGCACGCCCACTAGCGACGCCAATAGCCGCTCACACACACACACACACACACACACACACATACACCGAGCGACACACACTTACATCCGGCCAGCTGAAAGCATTTGGCCCATTGTCTAGCCGCAGCTGTAGTTGAGTCTGCAACAAGGGAGAGGGGCAGCGGGGTGGCATCGGCGGGCCAGATGCAGGCCAACAGATAGAACTCGGCCAAGTCAAAGGTTTATCTATTGTCAACGGCCTTTGTGTGGCTAGCATAATCAGCTCTCCCTTTGATCGACGCTGATGAGCTGCAAGAGCCAACTGCCTCGTCAACTCAATTACTGCAGGGCGAGCTACGAAGAAAGCTGAGCCTGAGTCTACGATTAGAATCGTCAGATGCATGTGCAGACGACAGTGCCGTTATGCACTTAAGTTTCAGCACAGATAAAAAGGCCAAGATGCCAATTCTGCATTCAAGCCTGCAGGCACGAGTTGGCGCATCCGAATGAAAGAGGAAAGTGACTTTGAGGTGCATTGGGAATATTTCTAAAACTAAGCTGGACTTGTAGCTATCTGATTTCTCAACTACTTATTTGAATTTCTAAATATACTTGTTTTAATATACATATTAGTTGAATTGCGCATTTTTTATTATTTTATATTATTTTAATTTATCCTATTTCAATCAAGCAGTTCTATCAATAATATGCAGCTATTTATCCAGAATCTTTGTAAAGATCGATAGCCATGTAAGCCCATTTGAGTCTGGTTAGCTTAGAATACATCTTAACTGTACGATTTTACTGTGAAATAAATATATAATAAATTTATGCTATATATGTAAACTATATAAATTTTTATTATTGATTAAAATAATATTAGTAAAATAAAAAAAGGAAAAAGAAAAAAATAAGAAATATTATAAATAATAATAATATAAATAATTTTATGTTTACTAATATATAAAAAATATAAATATATAAATAAATATATAAATATATAAATATATATTTATTATTTATTAAAGTATTATTAATAGAATAAAAATAAATAATAGTATAAATCATGTTTTTTTTTCTAATTATGAAGAAACGCATGATCAATTCAATAATCATGCATTATGTCTAATCTATAAAATTGTATAGTCCACAGTTAATTGAAATACACATATAGTTCCCTTCATTTCAATAAGCCAACAGCTCAATTTGTATATTTTAGCTTACCCAAAATGTTTTCTCTTTTCGCTTTCAAGTCCGCCCCAGCTCAAATTTAATTCTTAAAGCAATTCAGAGCTGAAATAGAGCATTCCAATACAGACGCAAATGGCATACATATATGGTAAAAGTTTTCCACTTTAACAACTATGTCCTCGCAGGTTCTTGAAGCCATTGGATGTGCAATTTAATTGTTGCGACTTTTTTCTCTTTTCCTCTCTCTCCCTCTCTCCCTCTCTCTCTCCCGGTTTCATGCATGCTATTTGGGGTATAAAAAGTTTAATGAATTAATGAGCTCGTCGGCAATCGACGATTGCGATTGCAATTGCGTAGTGGACTGGGTGCCACGCCTCTAGCCCGCCCTGAAGATACCCCGCACATCGTGCACAGAGAGGAGTATGCTTACTATGCATTTCAGTTGACTGATCAGAGCTACAGGGTATCTGCTAGTTGTGCCGTCTGTGTGAGTTGATTCCAATTTGTTTTACTTACAATTAGCGCCATCGATTGTTTAATAGCAGTTGATTGTAATAAGCCAATATCGTGGAGTCTGCATTTGAATTCCAAATGCGAAATAAGTTCATTAGCAAAACGATGACGCCCGCAGTGGCGCCCCCTGGCGGACGCTCACTTTGTGCGCCGGGCCGGAAATGCCAGCTGCTCTCCGTATGTCGCCTGTCCGTCTGCCCGCCTGCCGCCTGTCGCTTGCCCCACAAGCACAAAGGACAAGCACTCGGATTCGCATTGCACTGTTTGCTCGTCTGTCCGGCTGTCCGGCTGTCCTTCTGTCCGGCTGTCCGGCTGTCGCTCTGTCCGTTTTGTTTAATTTGAGTTTATGCAACTTTTATGCTTATTAATACTTTTATAACCTGCTGGCTGTTAGCTGTTAGCTGCTGGCTGCTGGCTGCTGCCTGGAAACCTCTGGCCAGTTCGCCCCGCTCACAGTTCAGGTAATTGGCAATTTGATTTGAATTTCAATTGGCCAATTTGGACTTGTTTTTGGCCCATAAGAAGTTTTTAAGTGCTCCAAATTGTTAAAGCGTCGCGTGGTCTGATAATCTATGAGGCCATAATGAATGAATTTAATGGCGCTGCTCCTATGAAGCGCCGTTAATCGAGAGAAAGATTTACACAGAGTCACCTGTAAAATATGCGAATGTGGAAGATGCGCCAAATCTTCAGTTATTTGTATTATTATTTATTAATTAATTATATAGAGAATTCTCTCTGTTAATGAAATTTAATAAAATAAAAATATGTTTATACTGATATATACTTTTTATGCAATATATAATAATAAGAGTTTTTCCCATTTCCAATGATTGAAATATATGTCAGCTTTACCGAACATTTTATTACTTTGTCATATTTTCATTTCTGAAAAAAAAAAAAATTACTCTTAGACACATTTCATTAATTTTTTACTTACCTAGGCGAGTTTTTATTTACTTTTTACTGATATTAAAACGATTCGACCATAAAAAATCGTTCAAAAGGATTCAATTTTGTTGTTGTTGCTCTCCATTCTCCATTTTCGATTTGTTTGTTGCAATGCAGCAAATGGAGGTCGGTTATAACGAATTGAATTTCATTGTAGTGTTTAAATTTCAATGCGCTTTTTAAGCTGACAATTCTGTTGTTGACAAATCCAGCGCCGTCCCTCAAGTGCAGCCAGGCCCATAACTAAAGCATACACACACCCACACAGGGATAGACATGGTTTAGGTAGAGCCATAAAGAGCTGAAGGGATGTCGAGCGGCGAGCAGGGGGTGTCTGAAGGGCATCCTTGTCAGTGGTCCAGGGCAGATGCAGTTGTAGTTGTAGTTGCAGTTGCAGTTGCTGCAGTTGCAGCTGCAGCTGCAGCTGCTGGATTTTTATTATCTCAACATATAAAGCCATTTCAGTTGATATTTGTTAAGTGGATGCCTGGGTCAGCTGGCCACGCCCTCCCGCCAGCATGGTACGCCCACTAAGCAGGAGCTGCGCTGAAAAAAGAAAATACTGTTGCTAACTAAAGAGAAAATAACCGTGAAGTTGTATGTTTTGCAGTTCAGTGCATTTTGGTTATTGTAGCAACATTTCTTTCATATGCCCCTGTAAACGAATCAGACTGGCATTGTTGCTGTTGTTGTTGTTGTTGCTGCTGCTGCTGCTGTGTTTGAGCATGGCTTGTAAAAATGTTTTGAAGTGCGGCCAGGCCGAGCCGGGTCTGGCAAATAACCAAATGGATGCTGCATGCTGGTCAACAGCGAATGCCCCGCCCCCATTCGGCAGCGCCCCCTGTGGCACGTTTGTTTCGCGCTCAAGTAGCCCCATTCAGTTTTTTGTATACAAAATGTACTTGCTTTATCAACCCAGGTCCACAAGTTTAGTTCCGACAGTCTCCATTACTCTCTCCCTCTCCTCTCTCTCGCTCCCTCTCTCTCTCTTTCTGTTGTCTGTCTGTCTCTTTTGTTGTCTGCGCTGCAAACTTTTGCCATGGACATCGGCACTCGTGGAACACTCGTTTCTAGTGGAATTAGCAGCTCTAACCTGCCTACTTTGATGCATTAATACTTTAGCAATGAGTAGCAAAGTCGGGGCCACTTACAGTTGAGCCTCGGCACAGCTGATGCGCGCACGAAATGTAATTAATTAATTACATACATACTAACTTGATGAGTAACTACAAAGGAAACAGTTAACAATTAGTTAATAAAAATTAATAAAGAAAAAGCAATAAGAATAACTGTTAATCATAAACGATTCAAATTAATAAAAAGTAGTTTATTTTATTTATTTATTTATTTATTTATATGGAGCACTTTATTTTTAAGCAATTTACGGTATACAAAAGTTTTGTGTTAATTGCATTTTAATAATTCCAAATTAATTTGATTAATAATTTTACTTTTAATTTCTACTTTTAGCCATGTTCGACTCTATCGTAACTGTAGAGCAGTTGCGCGACAAAAATTCAATGATACCCCATGTCTGTCCCGCACACAGGCTTAACCATGTAGAACAGTTTTCCATGTATTTTCTAAAACTGTTGCAGCGGAAAACGGGATCCAGGGGCGGCAAGTGCCAAGCGGATGCAGCTGGTTTTCGGGCGTGGGGTGGGGTGGGTTATGTGAGTTGGCTGACAGTTGAGGGCAGAGTTGAAAAATGTTTCCAAGTTAAATGAAGCGCATCAAACGTCAGTCGATAAATTTAAAAGCCAAAGCTATTGACTTGCAGAACAAAAATAAAAGCAAATAATGCGCCGGCCAAGAGGCCAGACGACAGAGGGCGCCACACGTCGCTGCTACTGCAGCTGTTGGCGACGCGTCGCCTCTGTCGCTGCCGCCGCAGCTGCTGCTGCTGCTGCAGAGGCAATTCGAGTGCATGTGCAAGATGTGACATTTCTGCTGACAGCAGCTAAAGCAGCGACGCGACGCCGACGGCTAGGTCCAACGGAAGTCGACGTGTTGACAGCGCCCTCTATGGGGCCATGAGTGCAACAACAACAAAAAAGAGAAGGTGCAGAGAGCGCTGCAGAGAGCACAGTGATTGGCTACTTAACTCTTTGACAACTTGACTGCTCAGCAGCAGCAGCTGCTCACGATAGGTGGACAGAGACCGATCAGCCCCCCTCCACTCACACTCACTCCATCTCCCTCTCACTCAGGCTCATATGTGAGCGTCAGCTAAAGTTGGCCGGCAAAAACTTTGTCGTTTGCATGCGAGCAAAGTTTAATAGAAATTCAATTTCTATTATTTTTTTTTTCTTTTTGTAATTCCTTTTACTGTATTTTCTTTTTTTTATTTTATTTTCCTTTTTACTTTAGTTGCGCTTGAGCATATGTTGCATGTTTGCATTGAAACAATAAATTTGCTCATGGGCTGGTGTCCGTGTCCAGCTTTGAATTGCTTTGACCTGGGCGAAAAAGTGTTGAGGCGTGCAAAAGTTACGGATTTTTATTATTAGCTTGAAAGTTGAAACTGGTCTGTAAAGTTTCTGCATGCTGCTGCTGGACAGAGTGTGTGCGTGTGTTGGGTATAAGCGTACGTATATATGTAAATGTGACTGTGTTTGAGTGTATGTGTGTTGGTTGTCAATCGAGCGAAGCTGCTCGTATTATAAATTCCATTTATGGCATTTATAAATCTGTTAGGCCATGAAATCACACATTTATTTTCATTGAAAATGGGGCATGGTAGCGTTAAGTGAAATTATATATATGTATATATCTGATTATTATTATCGCTTGATACATACTGAAGATCCATATAACTAGATTAACTGAAAAAAGCTTGTAAACAGTCAATGTTGTTCAATTTTAATTGTTGTTATTGCCCTGAGTTGATTTTTTTTCGCAAACTTTAACTGTGATAGCGCTCCCTCGTAATATGTTTAATTTATTGTCTTTTGCCAACAATCTCTTATAGTTTTCCCTAACAATTCGCATTTGCCTGCTCATTATATAGTTTTTCTTGGTGTTGTTGTTGTTGTTGTTGTTGTTAAATAACAAATTGCATATAAATTGCACTCATTGACGGCAGCGAATCTACATGAAAATATTTTGTATAGCTACTACATAAAATTCATATTTCACAATTTGCAGCCGCTCGAAATGGGGGGCATGTCAAGTGCCTGTACACCCTACCTTAGCTCGCTCAAACGCCAACAACAACATAGGCAAGCGCATTGAGAGTTAGCTAGTTGTTGTTGTTGTTGTTGCTGTTGCTGTGCCAAATGACTTGCCTTGGCAGTTCTTGGTTGGCATTTTTGATGAGCCAGCAGCACGTAGCCGCCCCCCTGGACTACACCTGCCTGGCTGTACAGTTGACTGCCGTGTGAGTGAGTGTGACCGAAAGATAGAGAGGGAGAGAGAGAGAGAGAGAGTGGGAGGACTTCAGGACTTTATTAAAATTATATATTTGCATGTTTGTTGCAATTTGAGCGAGACACGAAGCCAGCAGTCTTGCAACAGCAACAGCAGCAGCAGCAGCAGCAGCAACAGCAGCAACAGCAATTGCAACTTCAAAAATTGCAATTGCATATGCATTTATAAATACGAAACGCAATTTTGTCAACTCGCAACAAGCAACTAGCAACTTTTTGCTGAAGTTTTGCTCGATTTGATGAGCGGTAAGTGTGAGGGGTAGGCGGAATGGGGGGCGTTTGATATGCCTGCCTCTGCGTTTCATTAACAAAGCGCGGACACTGCTGGCATTTATTTCAAGTTATATTTCCAAAGAGTCTTAGCACTTCAAGCAAAGGGCACTTGGAGCACCATTAACCCAAGAAAGCCCGCGCGCGAAATTCCCGCTGACTGAATCAGAGATTCTTTAATCGGAGTGTGTATTTAAATAATGTTGAGTTTAAGCAGATCAAGATAAGTCTTTGCTGAGGGTCATATCCATCTCATATATGTACACTACTATATGGCTGTCATATAGGTTTTAAAATTGATTTTACAAAATAAGTTCAGTAATTATTCTTATTCAATATTGTTAATAAATACATGTAAAATTTAATATTTAATGTATTATACTTAATTATTAAATTTTAGGTAATTGAAACATTTATTTCACTTTCTTATCAAACTGTTATTATAATATATTTTAAGGTATATAATTGCTTAATTAGCACTGTAAATATTTGTGTAACTTTCATTGAATACCTTTCAAGCTCCTTTTGCCAAGGTGTTAAATTCAAAGCACTTGTCACCTGTGCATTTTTCAGGCCAGATTCAAGAGCTGCAAGTGTTCAGGCGCCCTTACAGGTCGCAGATTCGAGCCACAAATAAGCTGAGCATAAAATGCAAGCAGAGCGAGAGAGAGAGAGAGAGAGAGAGAGAGAGAGAATGAGTAGGGGCTGGAGCGAGTGAGGCAGCTGAGCAGATCTTGGCTGCCTGCTTGCCTGCAGGATAAATGTTTGGCAGGCTGAAAATGTTATGTGTGTGGTAAATTAAATTGAAAAGCATTGCAGGAAATGCGAGCATAATATTTGCGCCTTGTTAGTTTGTCAACGCTTCGCTGGCTCTGAATGATGATGAGGAGCCATGGATAGGGCTGTGTAAAGGAGGGAGACAGCAGGAGAGGGAGAACGAAACTTTGGCATGATGTTGAAACATTTAATGACATTTAACAGGCGGCGCAGCATAATTAAAATTCTAAATAAATATATGTATATACTCTACTATATGTACATATATAAAGAGAAATAATGGAAACATCAGCGAGTGCTCTACATACCGCAAAGGCATTTGGCATTTGCCGCAGCAAAAGTTCTCCCCTGCGGAGGAGGAAACTAACTGTCGGCGGGAATGGGGGCGTGGCATAGAAAGTGCGGTGACTGCCAGAATCACGCTTAAGCTCACGATTTATGTGAGATTCTTTAAGCGAAATCCAAGTCAATTAGTTTCCTAATTCGTTTTGCGAAAAGGAATTTATCGATTTTATCTGCAGACGTGCAGAAAGTAGTTAAGAGCAGTTTTTCCAACGACTTTCATCGTTTTCTTCTTCTTTTCTCACTCTATGTGTGTATGAGTGTGTGTGTGTGTGTGTGTGTGTGCTTGTTTGTGTATAAGTGCTGATAATGATTCTCGCTGTGCTCGTGTGTGCGCGCCTTAACAATGAGAACTGTGCATTTTATGTGTGCGACTCTCTGTGGGATGCGTGGAGCAATAAACAAGCCGCATTGCTCATACGCCATGTGTATGCATGGGCAAGCGTTCGTTCGGCTAAGCGACATCAAATTAAATTAGATTGCAATTGTTTTGCCAGTCGATTTAAATGCTCAAATAAACAAACAACAAAGCATCCCAGAGACTTCGTGCGAATTCCTCAAGCGACAACAAACAACAGCAAAATATTCCAATGAACTTGTAAGATGTTTCGCATACCGAACGAAATTTAAGGACAAACAAACGCTTGAAGAATTCAAGGTATTTATTGACCAATTTTCAAAAGATGTGTCTCAGATTTATGAGCAGCGGCATATGAAGGCAACATAATAAAACTATTTTTCAGGTGAATTTAGGTTCATTATGCAAAATAAAAAATCACAATTTAAAGAGGAAAATGCATGTCACCAATTCATTTAAATATTTGAGTTTTGAATTTATATGAAATAAAAAAATTTATTTCATTTCATATTTTATGTTGTTTTTTAATGTAATTTTCAAAATTCACTTTACAAAGCATATATATGTATCTACACTTTCATTCTGAGATAAATAATAGTATATATGTTTTTTTTTTTTTTTATTTAAATAAATCTACTCAATTTAACTAATTTATAAAGTAGCATACTGGTAATAAAATTTAAAACTAAATAAAAGAATGCATGAAATATATGTATGAACAAATTAAAAATTTAGGTTAATCGAGAAAGGACTTATTTACTTTTCATACTTTTATAATATCTTATAAAATTTGCTGAGGTAATACAGTGCTCAGCGTGCAGCTGACTATATTTGGCTATGTTCTCTATAATCCCATTAAAGGCTGTACTTCGTGTCGGATTTTGTAGCTCTCGAAAGTATTGTGCACAAATATAAATCATTTTAAAATTAAAAACTTTAGTTATTACTTTGACTTGTGTTTACACTTGTAGCGGCTATGCTGCCTGGGAGGCGGCATGGTGTGTGGGCGTGGGCTTGGCATTCGTTGTCGATCGGCGGACGACTCAATCTGTGGCGGCAGCGTCTTAAAGAATTTTTAATTGCTTCAAAAACAAGTTGAATGCTGTTTTATTTATATTTCCGTCGACCGCCGAGGCGACGCTATAGACAAATTCCATTAAACTTTTGGCTTCTAAACTGTGTCAAAGTTGGGGTGGAGTCAAGAGAGAGGAGGAGCGGAAGCGAGGCGATATGGTATGGGAGCCGCTTACTGGTCCGCTGGCTAAGGATAATTCAGTGGCAGCCGCTAGAGAGACGAGCTCAAAAAGTTTTGCGCAAAGTAAACTCAACTGAATGAAATGAAAATGCCACAGAGGCAAAACCAAAAGCCTCAGAGAGTGAACGAGCGGGAGAGAGAGAGAGGGAGGGAGAGTGAGCGAGGGATGTGTGTGCGTATAGTGTATAGAGGGGAGATGGATAGAGGGGATGGCGAGCGACGCTTGGTGAGCAATCAATTTCTGTTGACGTTGACAACAAGGCAAAAGTCCGGCCAAAGTGTAATGGAATTCGGGTGGTCTATATATGTATAGAGGCCGACGCGTGCTATATATTCTGCTACTACACTGCTTGCCATAGATTCAGAGATAACGGGCGGGATCTCCTGGTCCCTTAGCTCATTCGGGAGTGTGGGGGGGTTCTTTGTTATCTCTCAAATCTCCCAAACACAAATTTTAAATTGTTAAGATCCCTAAAGATGGTCCACAGGACCGAAGTGAAGGGGAAGGGGGGAAGACGAACACAGAGGTTGTACCTATACCAGAAAAAAAATATGAAGAGGCGAGGCCTTAGGTGACGATTGGCACCCGCTTCTCCACCCAACCCTACCATGGTTTTTAATTTAAAAATTTGTAAAAACCCCCATTAAAAAAAATCAGACGACTTCCTACCCCATTATATAACCAAACTTACTGGACTTTTAGAATCGCATGATTCCTTCTCAATAACTAACGTAACTTGTAGATATCATTTTTTTTCCAAATTTATTGTTGAGTACGCAGACTCAAAAAAAACAAAGTTCTTATAACTAATAATCAAAACTTATATATAAAATTTTCATTGCTACAGTTATTTTTCCATTTCAATAAAAATTTTTACTTTTCTTACAACTATACGATTACTAATTTTCTGCTGGTTTTATTTTTCTAAAACATTATTTCTTTTATCTTCTTTTCTCTTTGTCTAATACCTATTGATCTATTTTTATTCTTGATTTAAAAAAAATTTCTATATATACATTTGTTTATAAAACTTTGTTGTGGTTAAATTTCATTAAAAAAAATTTTTTTTTTAATAGTTTATTTATTTATATATATATAATTTTTTATTTTTATATTTTATTATTATAAATTTTTCTTTCTAGCATTATTAATTTTATTGATTATAGTACTACTTATTATTTATTTATTTAATTTAATTTTATTTAAATTTTTTTTTTCAGTGTAATTAAAATTTTTTTTCTTTTCATTCATGGTTATATTTGCTGCATCAAAAAAACAAATCAATTCACAGAAATAATATAATAATATATAAAAATTAGAAAAAAACGCAAGAAATCCAAATCTTTATTCATTGTTGTATTAATTTTTTTTTTTTTTTTTTTTTTTTTTTTTTTTTTTTTTATTCAAATTTTTCCATATTTTTCTTTTTATTTAAATAAATTTAAACTTTTTCTTTATTCATTTTTTTTTTTTTTGCAAATTATTGGGGACAAGGGCACATTGGGGTTAATCACTTACAGTTTTTTTTTATTACTCCCGCGACGAAAGGCCTTTCTGCGTGGTCAGCTGTTAAGTGTAGAAATGGGGTATATTGGCGGGAAGGGAGGAACAACATGATCTTTAACTTTTTTTATCTTTTTTTTTTTTTTTTTTTTTTTGGTTTAACACATAATTGATTTTTTTTTTCTAGCTTTATTTTTGTTAGTTATTTTTTTTTTTTTTAATTTTTTTTTCTTACTTCAAGTTTTTATTATAGGGTATTAACTGTGTGTGGATTCATTTCTTTTGATGCTGTACTTTGCTTTATGTTTCTTAGTTATTCATTTTCACTTATTTATTCAAATACATATATTTATTGGTATATATTTATTTATTGATATATATATTTATTTATTGCTTTCGTTTTGTGTGCTAATTGTATATATAGTAATTATAGATTTTATGATTGAGCTTGTAAACCACTAGTTTTTCTGATTTCTTTACATCTCTCTCGACAAAAAAAATTTTACTTAGCACTTGCCGTCGGCAATTTAAATGTCTTGCACAAATTCTTTTCTTTCGCAGTTTTTTTTTTTCTTTCACATGCAAATACGACTTTATTTCCAAATTTCTATTTCATTAGTTATTTTTTTTCACGTGTTCAGAAATGCATATGGTTTTTTTTGTTCACGCACTAAAGTTTCTTTATTTTGTTGGTTTTTTTTCGTTTTTTTTTTCCTGATGCAGCCCTTCCTCTCCCCCGTCGCTTCGGCGTTATGCTGCTCTGCCGGCTTTTTGTACCCTAACTTCCGCTTCAAGGTGACCCTTGCTGGCGCGAAGTTAGGGTATCTAATAAAGGAAAAAAAATGGACAAAAGTCCACTGATCTCTATATATATGTATATATATAAATAAATGTATATATGTTTTACATATATTTTGAGACGGGCAGCTGCGCGCTGCAAATTCAATGCAATTCAATGCCAAAAAAAATCAAACGCGATCGCTTTCACTTTTTTAATTATTGACTTCGGGAGTTTTTATTTTGCCAAAAATTCTTTTTATTATTTGGTTTAGTTAAATTAATTATTTTTTTTACTTTAAATTTTAAGCACAACCAAACTGACTTGATGATCTCGTGATGCCGGAAAAGAACTATTTGACCCATGTGGCTCTTTTTATAGTCCCCCATTCCAGTCTCCTCTCTTCCTCTTCTTGGAAAGTGAGACGCGAAGATAGGTGCAATTCGCCCGCTGAGTCCCAAAGCTTTGAGAGTTTCTCTCAAAAGCTCGCTCTCGAGGCTCGCTTTTGGGCCGCTCAGCGGTCATTGCAGTGCAGGCGACACATTTGTCGCGAATGATATGCACTGCAATTATTTAGGTACAATAACTCTGCTACGACCATTACATACACGATAATCTGACACGATAGTTGGAAGATTAGCGGGAATCAGATACGAATATCTTTCGCATGATACGTTCCCACTTCTATGCCTTGTAAATTTTCCAAAATATAGAAGCTATTGCCAAGCCTCTTTTTAATTCGGCATTTAACAAATTGCGGTGCTAACTTCGCATTAAAATTTTGTGAAAATTTACTGAGACTAAAGTTTCTTCTGAAAACCTCCTGACCCTCCTTAAAGGACACTGGTTTGGACCTTAGATTGTACTGTGCGGCATTGCGCTCATATGCAGTACGAATGTTCTTTTGCAGATCTTTTCGCAACAAAGCGAGTTTGTCAGTTCTTTGAACAGACAGATGCGGTTCTTCTAAAAGCGACAAATTTTTCAAGAGACGATAATCGGCTCCATGAGTAATCATTTCTAATCCGAAGAGAGCTTTGTAAGGCGAACAACCTAATGATTGATGAAGTGACGACCTTAATGCGCATGAAATAGCTGTTATGTTTTTATCCCATTCTGTCTGATCTTCTTTTAGATATGCTCTAACTGCAGATAGAATTGAGCGGTTGACACGTTCAGCCGCATTACTCTGTGGTGAGTATAGAGCGGTATACACATGTCTCACTCCCAATTCTGTCAGAAATGCATTGAAATCATTAGCACGAAATTGTTTACCATTATCACTCACTAAGACTTCTGGAACTCCATAACAGTGAAATATATTCTTCAGCAAAAATTCCTGAATGACAGATGAAGTAAACTTCTTCAAAGGACACAGCCAATGAAATTTGCTAAAATGGTCTAGAACAATCAACAAGCCTATATTACCACTTTTAGTTCTGGGATATGGTCCTAGAATATCAACATAAAGTCTTTGAAATGGTCTGCATGTGGGAGACTGTAAACCCATTGGTGGTCTTAGAATTTGATTTGGAGATTTAGTTTCCTTGCAGGTGTCGCAACTACGTATGTAAGCACGCACATCGTTAGCTAATCCTGGCCAAAACAAATTTCTCCGTAGTTTTTCTATTGTTTTCTGCATCCCACAGTGTGATGAAATCGCACTGTCATGAGCTTGTTTAAGCACATCTGTTCTAAGTCGTTCGGGAACCCATAACTTCCACAAACTCTCATTCTGGTCTTCTACACATTTAGAATGTTCTGTTCGAATGTAAATAAACTGGCTAGATATCTTAATGTCTGGGAATTTGGATTTCTCAAGAGTAAATTTCTTCTTGAGCTCTTGATACTCAGAGTCAAAGAAAGCATCTGAGTCCAAGTCGACAATCGGGCCAATTTCTAACGCTGCAACTTCTTCTTCACACATCCTTGAAAGGACATCCGGAACTATGTGATCTTTGCCTTTTCTATGAGAAATAGTAAATTTATATGGCTGCAAGCGGAAAATCCATCGGGCAAGTCTACCGGATGCATTTTGTTGACGCATCAGCCACATCAAACTTGAGTGGTCTGTAACTACCTCAAATTCCTGCATTTCTAAATAACACCTGAATTTCTCTATAGCTAAAACTACGGCTAAACATTCTCGTTCCGTTACACTATAGTTTCGCTGTGCTCGGCTCAGTTTCTTTGACATAAACGCAATCGGCATTTCGTCATTTTCTGCGGATAATTGAACTAGCACGGCTCCAATTCCATAATTACTGGCATCGCAGTGCAGAAAGAACTTTTTCTCAAAATCGGGATTCTGTAAAACTGGCGCTGTAGTAAGAATCAGCTTTAATCTGTCCATAGCCTCTTGTGCTTCTACGGGCCATAAAAACTTCTTTTTCTTTGAGAGTGTGTCAGTTATAGGGCATGTGAGTTCGGCGTAATTTTTTATAAATCTTCGATACCACCCACAAATACCTAGGAATCCTCGAACCTGTTTAAGGTTCTTTGGTGATGGCCAATTTTTAATACAATCAATCTTCGAAGGATCTGTGCAGATACCACCACTGCCTATGATATGTCCTAAATAATTTACGCTTTTAACGCAAAACTGACTTTTCTCAATATTCAATGTTAAATTTGCTTTGCGAAATTGTTCGGCAAGGCGTACTAGCACTGCTAAATGGGCTGAAAAACTCTCTGAAACTACACATACATCATCTAAATAACCGAATACACAATAGCGTAGATCTGGGGGTATTAATTCATCCATAAGACGACACATGGTTGCTGGAGCGTTACACAAGCCAAAAGGCATTACCTTGAATTGGTAGAGAGGTCGGCCAGGTATGGTAAATGCAGTTAATGGCCTTGCCTCTTTGGTCAATTCAATCTGCCAGAAAGCATCTTTTAGATCAAGCTTGGTAATATAATTTGCTTTTGGCATACGCGAAAATATACCTTCTATCGCTGGTAAAGGATAAGCATCCTTTTTGGTTGCTTCATTTAGCTTACGCGCATCTAAGCATAGCCGAATTTTATTCGGTTTCACTACCAATCGCATGGGAGAACTCCAGGCGCTAATCGATGGTTCTATAACATCAAGGGCTAACATTCGGTCGATTTCTTTATACAATAGCGTTTCAACTGCCGGACTGACTGGATAAAAACGCTGTTTAACTGGTCGTGCATCACCAATATCAATATGATGTTGAATCAAATGCGTACGGCCTAGTTTTTCTTGACAATTAGGGAAAAGAGATTTTACGACTTCTAATTGTCGCAATTCTAAATCAGTTAATGGGAATGAATTATCTACTAAATCTGTGCTAGCTGTGGAATTTTTATCAAACTCCTCCGAAGTTGACTGCATAGCGCTAATTACGTGAGGAGCTAGAGAGAATTCTTTCCAAAAATCTATACCCAAAATTAATCTTTGCTTAATTGATGGAATAATATATAATCGAAGAGTCTTCGTAGTTCCTTTGTAATTAATTGGGGCGTTCAGTACACCAACCACGCTATGAGCTTTCCCATCTGCCGTCTGCACTTGGGATGTAAGTGACTTAAACTCCGAATAGTTAGAGAAGTTTTCTAAAGCTAGCGAGGCTCCAATACAGCTAACATTAGCGCCTGTGTCTAATAGACCCAGCTCAGTAAACTGAAAAAAATTAACGCTGGCATAACAACGCGAATCATTTTTATCATTAATTATTGCTGAAATTAGAAACTTTCTATATTTTCTTAGCTTTTTATAGTAAGCTTTGCAACGCAAAGCACTCCTAGTTTTTAAAGGACTTTTTTCATTAAATATCCTATGTTTTACTTCTAGATAGTTTTTGAGGCGTTCATGATAAGGTAACATGTGCAGGGGCTTGATATTTTTATTTTGAACAGACTTTAAATTGGATTCGGGCGAAGGAGCTTCAGGGATGACAGCGTTGATCTCCTCTTCTGATCTCAATTGGTCTTTACAGGGGGCATCCTGTTGTTGTTGGACGCACCCTTCTGTCGGTTTTCCGACGAGCGTTGGATACAAGTTTTACATTGTGGCTTATACACATTAAGTGCACCACACCCGTAACAAAACACGCGACGCTCCGCTAAACAATTTTCCCACACATGTCCTGGTGTATCGCAGTTCCAGCAGCGTATATTTGACTGTTGGACAGCAGCGATTTCAGTTTCTATGCCCTCAATCTGCCCGTTGTCGTCATCGAGCTCAGCAACTGAATAAATTGGTCGCCTCTGAAAGGGCTGCTTGAGACGAGAACTACTTTCCCTTTGGCTACTAGTTTCAGCAACTAAATTTTCGTGCATCTGGACCAATTTTCGAAGCTGACCTACGGAATGCACCGGCTGATATAACAGCTGGTGACGCGCTTCGGGAAGAAGATTGTTTTTAAGGATTTCAATCAGTTCTTCTTCGTCGATTCGAACTGAAGATTTGTCGATAAGCGACACAATCCCCTCATAAAAATTTGTGAAAGATTCACCTACTTTTTGTTTTCGAGAGCGTATTAGCTCTTTACTTGCAAATTCGGATCGATAATCCGTGTACTGCTGACGTAGCGCAAAACAAAAATCTGCCCAAATGATACGTTCCACCTTCTTATGGTATCTCCAGTACCAGTTTCTTGCCCTTCCGGCGAAAAGTATATGCATATGCTTGCACAAAGCCTCCAGATCCCCATCTAACGTGTCCTCAGCTAATACTTTTACCCTGTACATAAATTCGTCTACACCTAAGCCCTCCTCAGTACCATCAAACTGAATGTTCCATTTTTGTATAATTTGGGCGACTTTACTCGGATGGACTGATGTCTGACTTGACGATGACATTTGGACAGACGGACGCGGTAAAGCATTAGGCGGAGACCGATTGCTTAAATTCAAAGAAGACATTAATCGAGTTACGGTTTGCTCGATCATATTTTGAATTGTAGAATAATCAACTGGGGCGTGATCTTCGCGCCGATTGGTACCTGTACGATAAGGACGACCTCGTCTTCTAGTGTTCATTCCACGTGAAGGAGGATGTTCATTCTGGTTGGTGCCAATACTATTGTCTAACTCAACTAACGGCTCTTCACTCACCTCCAACGCACGCTGATCTGCTGTGACTCTCTGGTTATCTACTTCTTTTAATGCTTTGGCCAAGTTTCGAGTCACTGCCCGAGAACTTGGACCTGGGACTGACGGATCTGCTTGCTTCGATTGAGGCGAACAATTTCCGATAACTACCTTCAAATCTTGTATATTTATCACCGCTGCACAATTAGGACAAGTGTTGCGATCATTCAACCACTCTTCCAGGCAACGCCTATGATAAATATGTTTACAATTCGTGATATAGCAAGACTGTGTATTTGTCAAAATCTGACCACAGATGTCGCAATTCTTCGTAGCATCATCCGAAGATGCGGAATTACGTTGCGGACTACGAGCAAGAGGCATAGTGGCTTCAATTATTATCTTAAAACGGTTCTACAAACAGAAATCCTAAATTTTTTGTAACAAAAGAAAGTTTGATAATACAAAGCTAATAATGAATTGTTTTGGTTAATATAAATGGGGAGGAAGTCAATTCCATATTTTTTTAAGTTCTGGTATGAGCACATAGGGAATACAGACTGGGCTATTGCATCTAACATCCGATGTCAAATTGGCGAAGCAATATTCATCAATAAAGTAATGTACTAATTACAACATTAATGTACTACATCTACCAACTTTTATTATCGGGAATGAAAACCCGATTATAAATTTATTGTCATATTATCTTCAAAATTATAGGGTATCCATCATCGGCAGGGTATCCAATCTTAGCTAAATACACAAGATTCCAGAAGCGGACCTATATTCTTGAAGTCACATGTACTTCAATAAAGATATAAAAGGTTATCGAAAACAAACGAGCTATTGTGAAAACTGATCTTAATTCCGATTGTTTTGTTTGTGTTTAAAGGAGTGGGCTTGTAAAGAAAATGCGTTGTCGGCAATGCATCCGCTCTCAGACAAATGCTAGAGTTCCAATACAACTACATTTAATTTACCACTCTATAAACGAACTATCTAACTAACTATCGTTAGCGTATCGGATATTCACAAATATAAAATGCGGCTACTAACTTCATTTAAAAGTAAACTCGAGTCTAGTATGCCTCATTTTGGAGTCGGTACACTGAAAGCATATAATCTTTAAAGACTACTACGCTCACTACCTCATAAGATCGCATAATATCGCTAAAGATCAACGCTCCTCAGTGCCCCACGTTGGGCGCCATAAAATTTGTAATGGAATTCGGGTGGTCTATATATGTATAGAGGCCGACGCGTGCTATATATTCTGCTACTACACTGCTTGCCATAGATTCAGAGATAACGGGCGGGATCTCCTGGTCCCTTAGCTCATTCGGGAGTGTGGGGGGGTTCTTTGTTATCTCTCAAATCTCCCAAACACAAATTTTAAATTGTTAAGATCCCTAAAGATGGTCCACAGGACCGAAGTGAAGGGGAAGGGGGGAAGACGAACACAGAGGTTGTACCTATACCAGAAAAAAAATATGAAGAGGCGAGGCCTTAGGTGACGATTGGCACCCGCTTCTCCACCCAACCCTACCATGGTTTTTAATTTAAAAATTTGTAAAAACCCCCATTAAAAAAAATCAGACGACTTCCTACCCCATTATATAACCAAACTTACTGGACTTTTAGAATCGCATGATTCCTTCTCAATAACTAACGTAACTTGTAGATATCATTTTTTTTCCAAATTTATTGTTGAGTACGCAGACTCAAAAAAAACAAAGTTCTTATAACTAATAATCAAAACTTATATATAAAATTTTCATTGCTACAGTTATTTTTCCATTTCAATAAAAATTTTTACTTTTCTTACAACTATACGATTACTAATTTTCTGCTGGTTTTATTTTTCTAAAACATTATTTCTTTTATCTTCTTTTCTCTTTGTCTAATACCTATTGATCTATTTTTATTCTTGATTTAAAAAAATTTCTATATATACATTTGTTTATAAAACTTTGTTGTGGTTAAATTTCATTAAAAAAAATTTTTTTTTTAATAGTTTATTTATTTATATATATATAATTTTTTATTTTTATATTTTATTATTATAAATTTTTCTTTCTAGCATTATTAATTTTATTGATTATAGTACTACTTATTATTTATTTATTTAATTTAATTTTATTTAAATTTTTTTTTTCAGTGTAATTAAAATTTTTTTTCTTTTCATTCATGGTTATATTTGCTGCATCAAAAAAACAAATCAATTCACAGAAATAATATAATAATATATAAAAATTAGAAAAAAACGCAAGAAATCCAAATCTTTATTCATTGTTGTATTAATTTTTTTTTTTTTTTTTTTTTTTTTTTTTTTTTTTTTTATTCAAATTTTTCCATATTTTTCTTTTTATTTAAATAAATTTAAACTTTTTCTTTATTCATTTTTTTTTTTTTTGCAAATTATTGGGGACAAGGGCACATTGGGGTTAATCACTTACAGTTTTTTTTTATTACTCCCGCGACGAAAGGCCTTTCTGCGTGGTCAGCTGTTAAGTGTAGAAATGGGGTATATTGGCGGGAAGGGAGGAACAACATGATCTTTAACTTTTTTTATCTTTTTTTTTTTTTTTTTTTTTTTGGTTTAACACATAATTGATTTTTTTTTTCTAGCTTTATTTTGTTAGTTATTTTTTTTTTTTTTAATTTTTTTTTCTTACTTCAAGTTTTTATTATAGGGTATTAACTGTGTGTGGATTCATTTCTTTTGATGCTGTACTTTGCTTTATGTTTCTTAGTTATTCATTTTCACTTATTTATTCAAATACATATATTTATTGGTATATATTTATTTATTGATATATATATTTATTTATTGCTTTCGTTTTGTGTGCTAATTGTATATATAGTAATTATAGATTTTATGATTGAGCTTGTAAACCACTAGTTTTTCTGATTTCTTTACATCTCTCTCGACAAAAAAAAATTTTACTTAGCACTTGCCGTCGGCAATTTAAATGTCTTGCACAAATTCTTTTCTTTCGCAGTTTTTTTTTTTCTTTCACATGCAAATACGACTTTATTTCCAAATTTCTATTTCATTAGTTATTTTTTTTCACGTGTTCAGAAATGCATATGGTTTTTTTGTTCACGCACTAAAGTTTCTTTATTTTGTTGGTTTTTTTTCGTTTTTTTTTTCCTGATGCAGCCCTTCCTCTCCCCCGTCGCTTCGGCGTTATGCTGCTCTGCCGGCTTTTTGTACCCTAACTTCCGCTTCAAGGTGACCCTTGCTGGCGCGAAGTTAGGGTATCTAATAAAGGAAAAAAAATGGACAAAAGTCCACTGATCTCTATATATATGTATATATATAAATAAATGTATATATGTTTTACATATATTTTGAGACGGGCAGCTGCGCGCTGCAAATTCAATGCAATTCAATGCCAAAAAAAATCAAACGCGATCGCTTTCACTTTTTTAATTATTGACTTCGGGAGTTTTTATTTTGCCAAAAATTCTTTTTATTATTTGGTTTAGTTAAATTAATTATTTTTTTTACTTTAAATTTTAAGCACAACCAAACTGACTTGATGATCTCGTGATGCCGGAAAAGAACTATTTGACCCATGTGGCTCTTTTTATAGTCCCCCATTCCAGTCTCCTCTCTTCCTCTTCTTGGAAAGTGAGACGCGAAGATAGGTGCAATTCGCCCGCTGAGTCCCAAAGCTTTGAGAGTTTCTCTCAAAAGCTCGCTCTCGAGGCTCGCTTTTGGGCCGCTCAGCGGTCATTGCAGTGCAGGCGACACATTTGTCGCGAATGATATGCACTGCAATTATTTAGGTACAATAACTCTGCTACGACCATTACAAAAGTTAAGGCCAAAAGGAAACGAAAGCCGCTGCACAATAGAGACGGACTGTGGGAGGCGACAAATCAAAGTCGACGTCGCGTTTTTAAGACGCCTGTCGAATTGTGCCGGAACACGCCCACTAAACGCCTTCAGCTGGCAACTGGCAACTGGCAACGGCAACGGCAACGGCAACGGCAACGGCAACGGCAACGGCAACGGCAACGGCAACGGCGATTGCGACTGAGACTGAGACTGCGGTTGAAGTGTATTTAAAAGTTTGATTAGTTTTTAATGTTTATGGGAGGCGAAGCTCTTAAGTTTTTCGCTTCGTGTCGCCCTGTAATTTTTATAAACTTTGCATTTCACTTGTTTCCCAGTTTAACTTTAACATTCGAAACGCACATCTATATGCATATATCTGCATACAGTCTGTAGTCTGTTTATGCATATTTATGCAAAAGTCAACTAATCACAAACATATTGCATAAAATAACAATTTCATAAATTGAAACAAAATGTCTAGACTCATTATGCCACCGAAAATGTATGCAATAAAATTATGCAAATTATATTACGAGCAACAACACCAAACCAACTACAACAATATGTTGGCGAAATCATTTCTCATATTTGTTGGTGCTGCTGCTGCTGCCGTCGAGGTTTCTCCTTTGTCAAAGTTTATCTAGTTGGCTCTGTTGCGACATTTTGTAAATTCATTTATTCCAAATTTGATTTTCGCATAATACAAATGCCTAATATTTATAATAGTCTTTGTCATTGAATAATAAATAAGAGTGCTCTAGTCGAGAGATACAAATATTCAATTTGCTCCACTTCAAATGGATATTTCCCTTTAATACCGGAACAATGGTGTTAAATACAATTTATCCATTTCAGAGATTTCACTTTAATACAGCGAATTAGAGGCATTAATTGTTAATTTGAAGTATAAAAATGAGTTATCCGTATGAAGTGGAACAAATTGTATATTATTTGCAACATCTGTATAAAAGGGCGATTCGTCTTAAGTATAATGCATATCGAGTGTGTTAACGTGTCGTATACGTGATTTTGATCCTTTTAATTGTAACATAAGTAAGTACGAAAGCATAGCAAGTGTGTTTCACGTATGATACTTTGAGCTATTCCATTTTGCTTCTGTAAGCAATTGGCTTCTTTAAGTATTTAATATTATTAAATAAAAAAATAAAAATTTGTTATAAATACGTAGATAAATCATATAAGAATATCATATTTTTCTAAAAATGTCTATTGATGCAAAATGCTTCAAAGATTTTAAATCTTACTTGTTGTGTCTAAATATTTGTTATATATAAGATTGAGCTGAACATTGGTTGAAAATATAAGTATGTTGAGTTTTTTATTAACTTCCAGAGAATCCAAGAAGCTTCCATTGTCCGTAGGAATGAATTTCAAGTACTCTGTAAGTATATGAGAATATACATACATAATTATATAAACTCGTGCGTTTTTATTCTCACTACATTATTCGTTCTCTTTGTTTCTATACCACTCACTCTCTCTCTTTCTATCGCAGTTGCTGCTGTTATCGGTGCTGCTAGCCGGCGCTAGCACTAGACCGACCTCAGAGCCGCTCACAGAATCGCCTTGCTATAGCCCGCCGTGGTGTGGTAATGTTCCCGCACCACCCGGTTCCATAAATAAGTAGAGTCATTTATTTTTCGTAATTATTTCGTACCATTTGCGAAAACAATTAAACTTCCATAAAGCATACAAATAAGTTTTTTAATGGTAATCCTAATCCTGTAATGCTCATGTGGCTAAGAACCTTTCAGTAATTAGTACGGTTTTTTATTTCCATCGCAAAACACACATAAAGAGCGCGAGGTTTCATTGCCTGCGGATTGAAATAAACTATTGAGTTTAGAGTTGCGTTTAGGGTCAGCAGATGCCAACAAAGTGCTCAAGAGCAAACACATGCACATACTCGTAATATGAGTCTCGTTTGTGCAGTTAGAATTCAAATAAGAATTTGCTTAGCGAAACGCGCTGTCTTTCTCTTTTTTCCTCTCCTGCCTTATTCACTGTGCTCCATCAGTAGTTGCTTCCATCAGTAATTCAGTGCTAATAAGGATTTTATTTGAAATTTACAGGATACAGATGCGGATACAGATACAGATACAGAACAGATACAGAACATGATACAGATACAGATACAGTATACAGATACAGATACGATACGATACAGATACAGTACAGATACAGATCAGATACAGATACAGATACAGATACAGATACAGATACAGATACAGATACAGATACAGATACAGATACAGATACAGATACAGATACAGATACAGATACAGATACAGATACAGATACAGATACAGATACAGATACAGATACAGATACAGATACAGATACAGATACAGATACAGATACAGATACAGATACAGATACAGATACAGATACAGATATACAGATAATTTGCTCCACTTCAAATGGATATTTCCCTTTAATACCGGAACAATGGTGTTAAATACAATTTATCCATTTCAGAGATTTCACTTTAATACAGCGAATTAGAGGCATTAATTGTTAATTTGAGTTATAAAACTGAGTTATCGGTATGAAGTGGAACAAATTGTATATTATTTGCAACATCTGTATAAAAGGGCGATTCGTCTTAAGTATAATGCATATCGAGTGTGTTAACGTGTCGTATACGTGATTTTGATACTTATTAATTGTAATTGACGTAAGTAAGTGCGAAAGCATAGCAAGTGTGTTTAAGTTATGATAATTGGAGTGATTCCATTTTGCTTCTGTAAGCAATCGGCTTCTTTAAGTATTCAATAATATTAAATAAAAAAAAAAAAATCCTTAAAAATACGTAGGTAAATCATATCAGAATATTATATATCTCTTAAAGTGCCTATTGATGCCAAATGCTTCAAAGATTTTAAAATTTGTACTTAGAAATTCATTAAATGTTGACGCTAAATTTCTCACAATTTTTGTTATGGGTATCGATTTTTCTTTTTGACTATACGCCCTTGTAGGCTTTCAGCAGATGGTTATTTAAAATGTTTCCATGATAATTGCAAGTTAACGAAAAGCATTTTTGACATCGTTTAGGACTTCTTCTCCATATCAAGCAAAAAGCGACCCCAATCTTCCCGCAACGAGCAGGTTTCTTTTTGGCGTTATCGCACTCGTCAACAACAATAATAAAAGGCAGTTGGCAAATGCAGCCATAAATTATGAACATGAAAGGCAAGGTGTCTACGTGTATGCGAGTGTGTTTGTTGGGGAGATCCTCGTTCGCCTCCCTTCGGTGTCTCCCTGGGGTCCAATAACGCAAAGAGGCCGCACAAGGCCGTAGGCAATGCAGGGTTAATAGAAAGTATATGTGCCTGTATGCGGGTGTGTGGGCATGTGTAAAAGTTATAAACATTTATGGCAGCTACTTAAAAATGTCAAGCGAAAAAATTATGATAATGATACGTGACATTTGAAAGCAATAACAATTTAGTTAGCACGCACTTTTTGATTACATTCGAAAAACTCGACCAGCTTTTATTTATGAGTTGCCTACATAAAATTGAAAAATTGCCTTTAAAATTCGTGGGTGTGTTTGTTCGTATGAAATACCTACATGAGTGTAATAACAATAATCATAAAGTACACCACCATAGAATGAGGCATTGGTAATAACAATCTAAGCAGCAGAATAGGTAGCCTCGACTCTATAATGCTCTATGATAGAATATTTATTAGAGCATATTAATGTTATAATATATAACAATTGCGTCTTATTTAATAATACGTTTACTCAGTGCTTACTATTAGCTTCTTAGTGCTGCCCATTCGTAGGTAAGTTCGTTAAGTCCGTTAAAATCATAAGCATTCCCTCTCGCTCTCACTAGCTAGCAGCTAGCTTTATCTCTTTCTCGCTCTTGGACTGTGTGCTGGCAGGCATAAGAAATTAAAAGCGCTGCAACTAAAGCGCAAACTCACACGAATAAACCAGCTCTCTCACTAATACTATTGCAACAGTGGGAGGCAATCACGACAAAATTGAACAGAATTCGAAAGCGATTCTCGTTCTGTTTCTATGTATCGGGCCTAAGCATGACAATGAGTGCGAGTGAGAGAAGAGTAGTAGTGTGAGAGTAGATCCATTGGTAGGAAATTCTTAGTGTCACGTTCAAGAGTTTGGATTGTGCTGGAATTATGACAGATGTATCGAAAACAAAAATAGTCAATCAGTTAGTGGCCAACTTATCGAATCAATAATAATAATACAAAAAATGTTTGTATATACATTAAATTAAATAAAAACTTGAGTAAAAAAGAAAATTCTTTAGTTTTGCGTAGGCTATGCATTTTATGAAATTAACAAAGTACTAGGAGCTGGCGAAGCTGTCCTTGAAGTGGTCAGAGGGAAGGCGGGGCGGCAAAGGTGGGTCTGCGACCAGGCAGCCAGCAGCAACTACAATAATAACAACAACAACAACAACAACAACAACAACAACAACAGCAACAAAGCACACATCCTGTATGTCAACTGAATAATTCGTTGCATGCACAAAAGGCATGCACTCACATCCGGTTTCCTGTCATTCTTTTCGCCACAGAGGGTCGACGAGGTACGCAACGGGAAGAGGGGAGTGAGTGAGTGGGAGCGGCGCAGCAAGAGCGAGAGAGCAAATGACCGGCTTGCAATTTATGTCTATGTGTTGGTGGCTGCAGCACGTTCTTGTTGCTGTTGTTGTCTTTATGGCGTGTTTGGTATTTGTTGCAACTTTTGTTTTGAATTCCTGTGGCCTTGTCACACGCTCCAAGCGCTTGCAGTTAAATTTATGTTTTAACAAAAACACACACACACATGCAAATCCCTTAACGAACAATGAATGCATAAAAGTGTTGCACACAACGCGAACCGTCTCTCTCTCTCTCTCTCTCTCTTTCTCTCTCCCTCTCTTACCAGAGCCATACAAATGCATGAAAGAGTAACAGCCAGTGAGTGAGCGAGAGAGTGAGAGAGGGAGAGATGGGAAGAGAGTGAAAAAATCAAGTACAGTGACGGCCAAATGCCAGCACCACGTCTCTTGTAAAGCAGCGTATAATCCACTGATTGCTCCCAAGGTTCAGCTTTCAACAATGAAGGACACTCCAAAGGAGTTGGACGATGCGCAGGAGGTGCCGGGACAATGGGAGTGGCACCAGGCAGGGGCATGGCTATGGCCTGTAGCTGTCGGGTCAACGGATGCTGTTGCTCTTTTGTGTCAGGGCACTGAAGTGGGTATGCACAGCTTGACAATCAAGTTGACAGCGGGAGTATAACAGGAGATACATTGAAATTTCACTTGATGTTTCAGGAATGTTCTGAAATTGTTTCTAGTAGCTAAATGTCTCAGATCATACTTATTCGATGCAGTCAAAATGAGGTCTATAATATTAGTACTCTTGGGGCTTTTTACTAGATCTAGGAATCCGAACATAAATGAAGATAAAGCTAATTTCTTTAAATACATTACATTGATATTTACTGTATTACTATTCCTTTAATATAAATTCAATGATTGATCTGCTGCAGAGGAAAGTATTTGCTTTCTATTTCAATATATTTAGTTCGCTCTGCAAAGCAAAAGTGTAACTCAGCTTCTACTTAGCTCTGGAGGGCTTTCTTTTTTATTTTCGCTGCCCTCTGAATGCTGCTGGAGACTTCGTTTTGATGCAGTCTGCAGTTGTCGCTCGAGAGACCTGCCAGAGTTATGGCATTAATTTTGCATATGAATACGGAATATGGACAACTGGATATGCTGTAGCTGTTAGAGCTATGCATGAGAATGTTGTGGCTGTTGGAGTAGTCTCGACAAACGCGCCCTGTTGGGTCAGGTCATGCCTCTTTTACACCTTTCTACGCTTGTCGCTCTGCCAAGCAAAAGTCCGAGAATCGTCGCATTAGGGCCTCAATTTTCACATTAATTTCGCTTGCAGCTCCGGACATGCTCAATTGGCCAACACTGTCGGCTCATTAGCAACACGAGCCTGCTACGGAAAGCAGCCCCGCAATTCGAGCAGCCCCAAACGCATGCAGATGCAGAGAGGACATAAGAGCAATAAACTGTTAGCTATGCAACTGCATTGCCTTCTCGAACGACGGCCAAAAAGAGGAGTCAAACTGTCGTTTGGCTTTGATTCGCCTATTGAATTGCCTGAACTATATACAGAAGTTTTTAGAGATTGTTTGCTCGATTCTTTCCCACTATAATTGGCAATAGGAGGAAAGTAATTTTGTATTTGGTTATTTCTCTGTTATAATTACCATTGTCTAGCTATTTTATCATTCATTAGTTATTACGCGTATCATGACTATTACCATAATCTTCATCATTATCATTGTGATTATTAGAAAACATATTGATTATTATTTGTGATTGGTATTGCTCAATTTTTGTCTACTTCATATTATTATATATCATATCAAATATATAGAATCTTTTTATTATCAGCAACATAATTAATATCATCGAAATTAAAAATTATATATTGAATTAATTATATTTAATTCATAAAATACTTCTTCATCATTATCGAATCTTGAATAATGTCAATCGTTATATCCTTATGATTAGCATTATAATTCATAATTGTCATCATTAGCCTTTTCACAGTTATCATCATTATTATTAGATCAATGCAAACACAGTTAATATTTGCCAATTCATCGAATCGATTTAGAAATTCAATTGAAAAGCAAGGCAAAAGCAAAATGTTTGCATTTTCGTAGAATAAAATGTGCAGCGCAAAAGTATGCAGTACTTGGGAAATAAGCCGTAAAACGCCCGTAAATCGGCTCAATAAATTTTCAAATCTTTTGCCATTTGCATTTTGTCATATCGCTCGGGCTTCATTAGGCAACTCCCAAGTAAATCAACATAGCTGCCAGACAAGCACAAAATGTTCAAATGATATACAACGAGTTACCTGAACTGTATATGTGTGGAAGTGTGTGTGTGTGTGTATGTACGTGTGTGTTAAAGTTGCCAACGCAGCAGCAGCTCATTGTCGACTGCTGTTGTTGCTGTTGCTGCTGCATTTAAGTAAAATGAATTGCCTGCAATTTATTTTTGTTGCTTATCATATAAATTGCACTCGCCTGCAAGTCATTATTTGGCACATTTGCGCTCAATGGCTGCACATTGCCTGCCCGCCCACAGCCGAAATTTGTGGCAAGTGGGCGTGTCAGTGTGTACGTGTGTGGGTGTGTGGGTGTGTGTGTGTGTGTGTGCGCGTGACGAACCGGAAGCCCAGAGATATGCCGGCAAGAACAATAGCAACAACAATTTGGCCAACTGGAGATGCTGCCAGGTGGCCTTTGCACTTGGCTGCGTTTTTAAGCCAAGGCAACGGCGATGCAAGCCAGCCAGTGCCAAAGGGCAAAGGTTGCAAAATAGCCATTGGGGATATGCCCGTAACTGGCACTTAAGCAGTTGCTGCTCTTTTATTTACCACTTGCAACTGCCGCACAAATAAATTTCCGGTTTCCCTTGCCTTTCAGAGCACCAAACACAGCAAAAATAATAAATGATAACGGTTTGCTTTTTTTTTTTTTATTGTTATTTATTTATCTCTTTCTGATATACGTTAAGATGGAAAGCTGTCTTCAATTATAGAAAATTCTCGAATTGTTTAGTTGCGTATATAAAAATTTATAAATAATATATAATTATTTCTAGTTTTATAAAAACGAAAATAAACAGCTGATAAGAAATATAGAAAGCTCAATAAATACGAATTTGAATTTATTGTTCCATCAAACAGCTCGTCAAGCTGCATAGCAAAAATTGAGAGCGCGAGTTAGTTACAAAAGGGTTTCTCCTAGGGGCACGAACCACATATGTCGTATCTAATTAATATTAGACTTCGCTTCACTGTCAATAAAAATGAAACTGAATTGTTGCTATATTCTTAGGGGAATACTCCACAGCTACCACATTCACATTCCACATAGACTTTTTTTCAGTTAGCCAATGGAATTCAAATGATAGCAAACGGTAACAGGAATCGTGCAGGAAATATATATTACAAATGCAATTGCAATTAACATGTCGGATTATTGGGTCAGATAAGAATGACATTTACAAATTGCGCAGTACAGACACACATAAAAAAAATGTATAAAATAAAATTATTAAATAGAAAAAAAAAATAAATAAATAAATAAACACAAATAATAAATTAATATAAGAAATAAAATTGGGGTCTGCGACCGTGAAATCTGAGAGAGACCAGAGCAGAGATTTCATACAATACGACATACTTGACCCACTAAAGTACATCCTATCAGAATATTTTATTTACCTTGCCCAACAAATCGCTTTTTGAACGTCAAGCGATCGGCTATTGAAGCATCTATAATACTCTATTGAGCTCATAAGTAAATCGAAATATTTGTATTCATTTGTATGTGCTGCGCACTCGCAGTTGATTTTGTATTATTAGGACACACTTTTGGAATGTTTAATCTCAACAAATGTTGTAAAGTTCAGTTGAGCTTTACAAATAGTACACATTCTTTTTGTATAATGTATTTTGTGTTGTGATTCAAGCTTATTATCTAAATATTTGTTAGTTGACAAGATTGAGCTGAGCATTGGGTGAAAATAACTTGCAGAGCATCCGAGAAGCTTGCAGCATCAGTGAGAATGAATTTCAAGTACTGTGTAAGTATATGAGAACATACATACATATTTATATAAGCTCATGCGTTTGTGCTCTCACCATCTTATTCGTTTTCTTAAGTTCTATCACTCACTCTCTCTCTCTTCTTCTATCGCAGTTGCTGCTGTTATCACTGCTGCTAGTCGGCGCTAGCGCTAAACCGCGTGCAGATCCGCCTTGCTGGACGTGGCCCGACGAGCCACTACCTCCCTGCGCCCAAGGATAAAGCTGATGTGGGAAAATATACTGTAATCGACTGCTCGCTACTCCCCACCAAGAGCCAAAATGTGTTGGGAGTCGTTTACTTTCTTGTAATCATCTCGTACCATTTGCAAAAACAATTAAACTTCCATAAAGTATACAAATAAGTTTCTTTCTGGTAATCCTTTAATGCTCATGTGGCTGCGAACCTTTCAGTAATTAGTACGGTTTTTTATTTCCATCGCAAAACACACATAAAGAGCGCGAGGTTTTATTGCCTGCGGATTGAAATAAACCATTGAGTTTAGAGTTGCGTTTAGGGTCAGCAGATGCCAACAAAGTGCTCAAGAGCAAACACATGCACATACTCGTAATATGAGTCTCGTTTGTGCAGTTAGAATTCAAATAAAACGAATTTACCCAGCGGAACGCACACTCTTTCTCTTTCTTCCTCTCCTGTCTTATTCACTGTTGCTTCCACTGACCACTGTACCTGCACTCCTTTACATTGTTGCCAAAGAAACCAAAAATAATTTAAGGCAGCATAGTAAATGGGAAGACAAAGCAAAACAAAAATCGAGAGCGCAACAATAACAACACGTTACACTCTCTGTGCGAGTGCGAGCAGCGCAAATATGAACGCAGCCGAATATCGCTTAAGACACACACACACACAAATGAAATGCGAGTGTGATAGAGTGAGATGTACATAGATATGTGCAAATGTAAATGCCAGGGCGATCGAGTGAGATATATATACATATGCACAAATAAGTGTACATGCAAGCAAAGCCGCCAGTCAGCAATGAAACTAGCTTCGGCTGCTCAACGAACGAACAACAGGCAGATTTTTATTAAAACAGAACTGAATGTTTTTTATTAATACCGTTTATTGAGCATTGAAGATTGTCCACAATGTAGGCGAAGCCACGCGGCAATTAAAAGCGGCGATGATGTGCATGATGTTTCTGATTATGATGTGAGTTGTGGTGATATGGACTGTGATGTGGGTTGTGATGGTAGTTTTGTTGCGGTTTGTGGTATCCACCTCGATTGCCTCCACCACCACGGCGTCCACCATATTGCGGCGCTGCCAGTGAAGTGGCGAAAACAGCAAGTAACGAAAATAATATTATCTATATTCAAATATAATTGAAATATAACTTTTGTTAGCAATATAATCTATATACTACACGAAAATATTATACTGACCAACAGTTTCATGACGGCGACTCTGCCAACAATGAACTCTAGAGCGCACTGTCTGCGTCTTTTAAGTCAAAAATCTCAACTGCCGAACCCACTGTAGTCATTTACATACTACATAACTTATACCTGAGCAACTGAACTGTAACCCAAAGGAAAACGCACTTATCTATATTTATGCGGGTCGACTTATCTACACTGAACATATGCCCTCATATATGCTGGAATGCCCTTATGCGTATTTTGACCTGTGTTTCCATTTCGGCTTTTTGGAAAATTGAAGATTGCACACCATAAAAGTGGATTAGCTTGGCCCTTTCCCATTCTTCAATATTTAAATGCCATGCGTGTCACATATGTTAATCTAAGTTGGCATTGACACATTCCAGGATCAGCTATGCAGAGATAGTGTTGTCTAGGAGTCCACCCGTAATTAACGAGCAGACTAACATATTGCATATCAGTGAAGCTGTTGAGAACGCTAAGAGAGATGTAACATCTGGCTACCCAGTATGAGTATGATTCCCTACAACAAGTTAGACATATTCCGATGTTTGTAAATTTTAGTCAATAAGGTTTATTAACTTTGTTGATCTTAATAGCCAGGGCGTCCATGTTGTCCGCCTTGTTGACCGCGTCCGCCTTGGCCGAATACTTGTTGACCACGATCACCTGGTCCGAATCCTTGTTGACCGCGACCACCTTGGCCAAATCCTTGTTGACCGTGTCCGCCTTGGCCGAATCCTTGTTGACCGTGTCCGCCTTGGCCGAATCCTTGTTTACCGCGATCACCTGGTCCAAATCCTTGTTGACCGCGACCACCTTGGCCGAAGCCTTGTTGACCGCGATCACCTGGTCCGAATCCCTGTTGACCGCGACCACCTTGGCCGAATCCCTGTTGACCACCACGCTGGGGTACGGCCAGAACAGCCACGATCAGTGCTAAGAATATGATCTTCCAAAGGAAATAATAAAATTCATAAGTTTTTGAACACAGTCCAAGAATCTTTATGAGAACTTACGAATAACTTCATTTTGAAAATTTGTTGAATTTGATGCAGCGCTTCCAAAAAAGTTCTACTTGGAATGCATCAAGCGAAGGGGCTTTTATACCCGGCAATCGGGAGAGATTGGCATCAAAACATTTGCGGAACAAAAACAAAGAACGGAAAAAACAAATTTATTTCTATATATACTATATATTTAATGTACATTTAATGTACATTGCTTTTTTTTTTTACTAATATGTACACACATACAGTCTGGAGCTTATCACGAGCGTCTCTTAAAACTAAGCGACGAAAACAACCAAATTGATTAGATGAATCAGCAAATATAAGAAAAAGCCCCCCAATTCGAACTGAACTTGACATAATATACAAAACTTTTCTACTCAAAGTGTAAGTGATATGATATGCAAAGTAGCTGTTAATTAATCAATTAATATGCAAGACTATAAATTCGGTTAGACTGACATGAGATGGTGCAAAGCCATAATACCTTACATGCCCACTCTAATATGTTTAGGGTATAGAGCACTGATAAGCATGCATATAAAATTCAGGCAAGGTCGAAGAAACCGAAAACAGTAATAAATTAGAAAACTAATGTAAATAAAAAGCATAATCAATATAATAAATATAATAAACAAGGAATCCGTATTTATGCCCCGCATTATATAAAAGCAAAAAGTAGATCAATACACAGATAAATGCATCGAGGAGAACTTCTTAAACTTTTACATTTGCAAGTTGTATCATATTTGTATTATAAATGTAATTATTTCTTTATATAACATATTCTATATAAATGATACGATCGAGACGCAATAATTTGTTCCCTTCTAAATAAAAAATCGCGTTAAATTGAGAAATATTCTATTCCGTCGAAAAAATGCATTCTCGACAATTAATTTTTAATTTCTGTATAAATCGAAAAAACACATTATTATTGGGGCTCGACTGTACTTGATGCTATATCAATGTGGCTTCTTTATTTAATATTTTAATTACATCATTTTATATAGTTTTACATATTTTATTTATATATATTTCAATGTGAATTCGTTTTCGAAGTCATTCTTATTGCCATAATTAAAATTTTATTTTATTTAATTTTTTTATTTTTTAATTTGTTTTATTTAGTGTAGAAAAGGTACAATCAGGTATAGTACTTTAACAACACATTTATATACATAAAATTAGGACCACACCTCACTCAATTTGTGAGGACTGAGAAAAAAAATTAATTTAATTTAAATTATTTTAACTCATTCTACTAAAAGAATGATTAATATATATTTCAGAACTATCATGTTTATTTTTTTTCAGAAATACTGACAAAGTCTAGCCATTGATAAGAATTAAGAATTGAGAAGTATCTAATTTGATTAGAGCATAGCATGCTTAAGGCTGGCGCTTCAAGACGAAATAAATAATGAGATATATATTCATATGCTCATCCTACGGTAATGTTGAACTGCTTCACTGACATTTTCCTTATTCATTGCCAAAAACACATTTAAATGTGAATTTTACATAGCTTCTTAGGGATCAACACCGTCAAGGACAGCTAAAAGCTGTCAGCAGTTTTTAGCAAAAGCAAAATGATTATATCAATATACTTTAATGGTTTTTCTCCCTAACAGTAACAAGAAATATTTATTGTAGCATTCAGTAAGTTTTAGGCCGTATGGCTTATATCTTTATTGAATTTGAATGCTTAATAACGACCGTGAGGATTGTGTCCACCGCCGATGCCATGTTGATTGTGTCCACCGCCGAAACCATGTTGATTGTGTAAGCTGCCGTGTCCACCGCGTCCGAAGCCCTGCTGACCGTGACCTCCTGGTCCGAAGCCTTGGTGACCGTGAGCTCCTGGTCCGAAGCCCTGCTGACCGTGACCTCCTGGTCCGAAGCCTTGGTGACCTGCTCCGAATCCTGGTTGACCGAGTCCACCTGGTCCGAACCCTGGTTGACCGAATCCACCTGGTCCATAACCAGGTTGACCAAGTCCACCGCCATGGGGAGCGGCCAAAACAGCCACGATCAGGGCAAAGAATACGATCTTTGAAAGTAAAAAACATAAGTCATTCGTTTTTGAGTAAATTTTGTGCTCTTGAATACTTACGAATAATTTCATTTTAAAAGTTTGTCGATTTTACTTCAGCACCGCCAAAAATGTTCTAACTGTACAGCATTGAACAACGCGCCTTTTTATACACGACAATCGTGAGAGATTGGCGTCGAAACAATCGCAAAATAAACACAAACAATGGGAAAACCACCAAAAATGATTTTTTCAAATTAATTTTGTATATACAGAATATATAAAAGTGTATATAAAATGTGTTATACATATGTATAAATATACATAAGTCTGAGCTTATCAAGCGCCCCTTGAAGTAATGGAAGTGACGCTGGCAATGAAAGACCCAACGGAATTCGGAAACAATTAAATTGTTGATAAGAACCAATAAAATTGTATATTGCTTTGTAAAACGAAAACAAAAGTATATATACTCAGTTCGTAAACAATACATATGCATTATATTTAATAGCCACGCCTCCTTCTGACTGTTACATTAGCTTTCACAAAACTATCCTGAAATCCTATTTTTAATGATTTGTTGCTGGGAATATAGTGGAGCACGTAGAGAAACCAAAGCACTTATTATATTTTTGTCGTAGATGCTTAAAACATATAATATTCAAAAGTATATATAAATAATATATAATATATATTGTAATATAATATAAACATAAGTATATATATATAAATATATAAATATATAGTATATATTTTAATATATTTTATAGGTCACATTTAAAGTGCTTAAATGGCATACACATAATTTTATAGCATACTTTAAAGCAGCTGCGATTATTGAGCAGGCGACAGAGTTGTCAAAACCTTTTTCAGTCATACGTTCCACAAACTTAAACATATTTAGCTGAGAGCAGTTTATAGATTATACTCAATGGGATTAGCGAAGGTGCAAAAATATCAATTTAAAAGTTCTCGTATATATATGTATACCATTTTTTTTAAGTGTATAGAAATACACATATATTACAGAAAATTATAATAAAAAAAAAAATTAATTAATTCTATATATAAAGACATACCGTAACATACATATATGTCCGTTTGATATATTTTTCAATTGGCACAGATATTACAGAAATGAAAAAAAAAAACAAAAAAATAAATAAATAAAAACAAATATGATTTTCATCATAGTTCAATATGCCCATCGGAACAAATTTATTTCTAATAGATTATAGAGTGTGAAGTCAAATATGTCTATCTCTTTCTCTCTTGCCTACATACAAGCTGCTTCACATATATACATATATATAAGGAGCATTTGTAGTAAACAGAACTAAATTATTGGCGTAACCGAAGACACTTGCTCTTAAGCTTTTTAGATTGATGGCTGAGCTTATGGCATAGCACGATTTTGACTATCGGAATCCAGGACTGCGATTCTAGTGGTAAATAGTAAGTACGCATAATGAATCGCCAGAGCAGTCGCAGGGAATCGCAGAGAGTGGCTTTTGGAATAATTTCCCCACAGCTGATGCGTTTGCATAAATCCTTTTAAGGCGTTTCGCCACTGACTGTTGCCTGAGGGGGCGGGGGCGACGGCGTTGGCGGAGGATTGCTGCGACTATGCCAGCGATAGCTGAAGCGAGCTAATTAAAAGCGTTGCCACTAAAATTGTAAGAAAATGTTGCACAGCTTTGTAAAGGATTTGCGATTCACAGCAGTGCGCATCCGCATTCGGATACGCAGTATCCGCATCCGCATCCGCATTCGCTTTCGCATCGCAGAATCCGTAATTCGCAGCAGCGACAGCGAGTCGAGTTTTTAATGTTTAACGATTTGTTTTCTTGTCGTGTCGTGATTTGCTTTTGGGGACTTAGATGAATGCATTAAATATTGAAATTAATGGATTTTCCGAGCGCAACAATTTCATTTGTGCTCGCTCAGTTCAGTTCAAATATTCCGTTTAAATAAGCGACAGTACTATCACTTGCCCTCCAATACAAATTTTACTTTAATCTCAACTCTTTTTTATGTATGTATACATTTATATTGTATGCATGTACTTAAACAGTTTCTTTGCTCTATAGATAGCTGACCTTTGTTAGTTTGCTCAGCATACTCTGTTTTGTATTTCTTGTTTCTCTTGTGAAAACATATTTATTATATTATATTAGATACCCTGTAATAATCTACAAACTATATATATTAACACGAGAATCAATCAAATAACTGTAGTACCATTACCAAGAGTGATTTCTTATATATTCAGGACAACTTGCTACCCTAAAAGTAAATAGTTAATATATTTATTTATTTATAAAATTCAACAATAAGCAAATTTTGTATTACACTAGTCTATTTTTAAGCTAAGGGAAGTAAAGTTAAAAATTTATAAAATATTTTTAAAAAATTATAAATATCTTCCAGACTAAATTTTTGGGATATGCTCGACTAAAGAGACCCTGTAAACAAAAAACAACCATATACAGTAAACCAAATAGCTAAAAATGTCACAGTAATCAATTTAGATAATTAACTTGATAAATTGGATTCGATCAACATTTAGATACCCTGTATTTAAGATTTTGCCTTAAAGTGAAATACATACAGAGGGTACAAAGCTTTAGAGTTTCATTTTGTACATTTGTTATTTATTCAATACTAGCTGGCCCGGCAAACGTTGCATTGCCCTCTATATTATTTCTAGGTAAAAAATTGTTGAAAGCTATGTTGTTCAGGCTGGGATACACTGATAAATTTATTAATCGGATTTTCATTCAAGCACCTTGTTGTAAACGACATTCTTCGTTTTTTGGTCGGGTGCAAGAACAAATAATGCGGATCGTTTGCCAACACGTGAGCATGCCACGTACAATTGACCATGAGAAAAACACGCATTTTCTAGATTGAGGCCACAAATAGTCAAAGATTGGCCCTGTGACTTGTTGATCGTCATGGCGAAGGCAAGACGAAGCGGGAATTGAATTCGTTTAAATTCAAAGGGCATATCTGTTGAGCTCATCGGAATCCTAGGAATAAGAACTTCCTCATCTTTAAATTTTCCTTTGAGTATCAACGCGTGAATCACATTGCTCATCAGTTTTCTTATCACCAAACGCGTTCCATTGCACAGTTTTGGTTGGTTTAAATTTCTAAGCATGCAAATCATGGAGAATTGCTCTTTTCATAGCTGTGTTCATTTCTTGACGCCGGTCAAGTTGTTCTTCCATATTGCCCATGAAGTATATTTGCAAGAATTTTTGCTGTGCATCTTCAATAGGTTGCAATGATCCAATGCGATGGCAAATCTGGCCTTGAATCTTTAAATTCAAAGCCATAGTTATAGTTATATTTACAAACACTATTTACAGAAATCTAACAAACTACATTATTCAAAATTTTTTTTTGGCAGTCATAGAAAATAAAATTTTTAACGTAAATTACCTTAAATATCCGTCTCCAATATTTTCCGCCCCAAATTATGTCATTTGGAAACAGGCATTGTATTTTTGAGTGTTCGCTAGAAAATGTCGTGATTCTAGTGTTTCGCCATAAAGCAGGGAACGCAATGGCTATGGTGACCGCTAATGGCAATGTCACTTTACCACTAAGGCAGCACAAACCGGGCGTTTCACCAGCAAACTTCAATGCGCCACAATGCTAGCAAACAACGTCCATTGGACCAATGCAAACTAAACGATTCAAGCTGTAATCAATGGTGCAATCATATCGAAACGCTGCTCGATTCAAATCAATCCTTGAACCATTTCTTATTGCCATTTCACGGGCTGCCTCTCTTTGAGAAGCACGAATTAAGGCCCTTCTTCCCTGGGTACTAACGCGGAGCCTTTCTCGGGCGATTTCTCGCTCTTCGTCAGATAATTGACTCGCGCTATTCCGTTGCCTAATTGCATTATGGGTCCGCCGGGAAAGATTAGATCTTCTAGGACGCGGCATTTTTATTAATAGTAATACTGCCCTCGCACAAAACCATATAAAACAATCGAGAAATATAAATATAAATAATTTACACAAATTTATGTTTGAGACAAACAAATACCTGAACTTTCGAGATATTTAGCTTTTGTAAAAGTCCAAAAATACAATTTTTAATAATTAACTTTTTTTTTTTAATTTCGAATTTTGAATTTTGAATTTTTTATTTATTTTTGATTGTTAGGTTTTAATCTTTTGATTTTTTTTTTTAATTTTTGCAGATTTTTGATTTGAAATATTTATAAAGTTTAAAAGTCCGAAAATATAAAAAGCCAAAAATACACTTTTTAATAATTACCTTTTTTTTTTTTTAATTTCGAATTTTTAATTTTTTATTTATTTTTTGAACAGTCAGGTTTTAATCTTTTGATTTTTTGCAGATTTTTGATTTGAAATATTTTTCCTTTTGATTTGAAAAATTTTTTGTTTTTTTTTTTTTTTTTTTGAATAGTCAGGTCTGCTCGAGGTCAGGAGACCGTAGACTGACTGACTACATTTGTTTATTTACTTCTACACTATTGTCAAAACTGTCACTGTTACCAAGCCTACTGGGTATAAAAAAAATTTGAACATTTGGGGAAAAAACCGCGTTTTTCAAGTATTCGGCAAATTTTTTCAGTATTTTTAAGACCCTATACTAAACTCGTTGCGGAGACAAATCTAACAAATCAAAAACCATGAAAATTGGTTCAGCCCAAATCAAGTTATAAGCGGTCTTCACTTTTACACAACTTTCTTTTATATATATAGATTTATCTGTTGTAAAAAGTTGATTAACTTTGGCACATCCTCACCCATCTTTGAGCCGTTAGGTTGCTTGCCATAATATTTTCAATCAAAAGTAGCTGCATTCAAAGGGACCGTTGCAAGTTGTTGCTTACCTTTCGCGTTTGCCCTTTTGTTGCAATTTGGCTTTGGACGGGAACATGCATAACATAAATTTCGCCTTTAAATGCATGGAATATAGCGAAAATTCTATGCATTTTATATAATGCCATTGCCAGTGGCCATGCAGCCACACATATATCTGTATCGCTATACATGTATGCATAGATGTGGATATGTACATGTGTATGTGTGTGTGTGGAGCATATATTTATTATGCTCGCATGCAGATCTGCCTTTGCATTGGACGCCAAATGCATTCGGAGGCATCTTTGAACATGCTCAGCCCCCTCGTTTGCTCGCATAGCACTCGTCACTCGTCGCCGATACTCTGCTCTGCCCCTGCTCCCTAATCCAGAATGCGCACTCAGCACGCGTTCATTTGATGCGTGGCAGTATGAGAAGGAAAAATTCTGCATGTAAATATAAGCTGGCAACTAGGAACTGTCTTTCTTTTTGATACGGCGTGGTCTACATGCATAAAACATGCCACATGTATCAGCTCGACCCACACACACACACACAGATAGAGAAAGAGAGAGAGAGAGAGGGAGCTAGCATAAAATTTGTCAGTCGCCAGGGCAAGGTGCGTGCCGTTCAGACACACAGCACATAACTGGCCAAGGGCAGGACCTGGGGATTCATGGCAGCCAAGGACCCAACTGTTAGCTGTTGCCATTTCCGTCTCATTTTCAATAAAGCTCGCAAAACAATTTTAATAAACAAAAGAAATAATTTTCAATGCACTTTGTTGCAACAGCAGCAGCAGCAGCAGCAGCGAGACACATGCGCCCGCATTGCTCTTACAGCCGGAGAGACAAACAGAGACAGAGACAGAGAAAGCGGGCGCAGGGCGGCAGGGCCAGCGTTAGAGAAAGCAATACCAAAAATTGGTCCTCCAACAACGTTTCACATAGTTGGCAGCAAAAGTTACGTGCGACAGCCACCCAGTCCACGTTCAACTTTGCGTGGCTCTCACCCCAGCACGAGAAATGCCAAACACAAAAAAAAGGAGTTAAAATAAAAAACAATATAAAATATACCACTGTAAAACAAAATAAAACTATCAAGATTTTGGGTTTACGTAGTCGACATCTCGCATACTCTACAAAATTAAAATAAGGTAAATAAATTACATTTCGTTTGACCAACATAATGAAATAGGAAATAATAATAATTTCTTTAATTTTATCAATTTTAAACTCTCAGTCAGTCTTTCATTAACTCTCATCCATTCACCTTCTTACTTATTCCCACCCCTTATTTTCTTTACTCTTTTCGTTCTCTATTTTGCTCTCCTTCTCATGGTTTCAATATCCACTTTGATTGGTAGAAATTTTGTTCTCTCTCATATTATCTTTCATTTATATCAATTCCTTCAATACCTTTGGTTATATCTCTATCTTTCCAATATGCCTTCCATCTTTGCCTTTCTATTTTAAATATATATTTTCATTAATTTTTATTGAATGAATATTTCTCTATATCTTTGATTTCTATTTAAAATATATATTTTTTCCTCTATTGTATTCCCATTAAATATTTCCCTATCTCTTTAATTATATCCTAAGCTTGGCTCTGTCTATCTCTTTCTATATTAAATGAATATCTCTTAGCTCTGTCTATTAATCTATCTCTCTGATTATATCAAAATCTTGCTTCACTCTCTCACACTTTCCCTATCCCAACTTGTCTTGTTATTTTAGCAGACTTTATTTTTATTTAGAAGGGCAAAATATTAAATAAAGAACAACTGTCTTTGACTTATTCCATTTCCAATTCACTCTCATAGCTAATAGGCTTTTTAAGTACTATCTCACTCGACTGCTCTGAGCTGGCATTGAAAAAACTGCCAAACCTCTGGCTGCTGCGCCCTTCCTTGCTGGGGAGGGGAATCACTGGGTGCCTGGCAATGTTGCAGCAAGTTCTGTTTCGAAATTGGCTTATTTGGTATTTTTATGCGCCCGACTCACACACATACGCACACTCACACACACACAACCACATGCCCCGCGCTGGCGTTGTTGGCCTTTGTTTTGTAATTGTTTTGAAAGGGGACGGCAGTAGGCGGCAAAAGTTAACGTCATTGTTGTAGCTGCTGCTGCTACGGTTGCTGCTGTTGTTGTTGTTGTTATTGTTGTTGCTGCTGCTGCTGCTACTGCGATCCCGACAAGGCTGCAGCCGCAGCAGAAGGACGACGTCCTGGACGTGCAGAACGACATTAGCGGCAACTGTTTTGAGTGCTCCTTCCGTTGTCGGTTCGTTCTTTATAGTCGACTACCCGTTCGTCTACACCCACTCAGCCGCCCAGCCGCCCAGCCACTCACCCGCCGTCCATTCGCTTGGCTTTCAAGTGGCATTCGAGTGGCAGCCATTGTGCACATTATGATGGAACTTTGTGTCGCAAAATGCAAATATTTGAAAGGTAATTGAATTTGAACTTTGCCGCTCGAGGTTGCCCATAGTTCTTGTTGTTAGTCGAGTTTTGGGCTATTGCCTGCTCCATGGGCTTCGGGCGAGCGTCCTTAAAGTGCGAGCATTGACGCTGGCAGGCTTAAAGCGCTGCAGTTGCCAAATATTTGCCAATCGGTTTAAATGTTTTATTTACATGATCCAAACGGTCAACACAACGGCTCCAAAAACAAACCGAATCGGTGCCCAAAATCAAACTGAAACGTCACTAGTTCGCATTCTCTCTCTCTCTCTCTCTCTCTCCTCCTCTCACTCTCTCACACAGTTGCTCTGTTTGCCATACAAATTATAGCCAGTTTACACTCGCATATGGCCCACAAGCAACAACCTCGCCCACAGTTGGCATATTTTCAGGACCGAAGCCAATGGCATTTTCAAAGGCATGAAATGTGCATGCAATTTGATCCAATACAAACCCCAGGGGCAATTGGCAATATATATATAAATGTATATATGTAGGTATATATGTATATATATTTCTGAACTGTCTTTAGCCTGAATGTCTGTCTGGCCAAGCCGCAGGTGTATTCAGCAATAAATTGTGCTGAAAATAAACAATTATCCATCTAGACATTTCGCTTGCCTCGCTCTCTGTTTTGGGGCAATTGCCCTCGAGGCATTTACTCACTTTCATTTCATAATTATTTGCATGTATTTATATATTATATGTATTTATGCCATTTGATATATTTATTTATATTTCTTCAAATTTAGCCTAAAAGTTGCGTTATTTTAGGCCTTAAAACGAACTTTTATTTTCTAAAGTAAATTTTAAAAAACCCCTTTTTTGAATTTGTTTTGATTAATTAATTATATTATATTAAATAATATTTATTAACAATAATATGTATCAAAACTAGATATTGAGTTCTATATATTTTCCCCATTATTTCAATTAAATTAAATTTAAATGAAAATATTAATACAAGAAAAATGTGCAAATATTATTTTAAAAATTGCACATTTTTGTTTGTTTTTAAATTTCCATTAATTTTATTGCTTGTAAACTTTTATTTAAATTACCTCTAGTGAAATTATTAATGTTTTCTTTTTTTTCTTGCATAAAGAGTCATTAAGATTACAATAATTATAAATAATGAACTAAATGCAAATAATAAAATTTTATGAATAATAATAATTTGCAGTTAGTAGAATCATGATATCGCCCAAAGCAATTTGTTTATTTACTTGATTTATTTGATTGGTTTTGCTTGAATAAATTTATTTATTATAAATATATATTTTTCATGTACATATTTAATATTTATTGTTTTACATCGCTCATATTTTTAGGATATTTATTTTTTCTATATTTAAATTAAAGTTATAAAAATAATTTAATGTATTTATATTTATTTTCCCGCACTCCAATTCTTATTTATATATATATTTATAATTTTATAGCACTACAATTTTTAGAATATTAAGTTTTCTATATTTAAACTAAATGTATAATAATAATTTTATACCTATATAAGTTTTTTCCGCATTCCGATTCTTTCTCCAAGCATTCTGTTGTCATTAAAAATAATGTTATTCTATGTTAACCCTTTTAGCTTTATCCACGCAATTTAATTCCATTTAGATTGGCTGTGCATAAACATGAATATAAATTAACAAAACAGAAGAAACAAAAAATATTATGATTTTAAATTAGAAAAAAAATGGAAAACGCTTTCATGCTGTTCACAAAGGACAGAAGTTAACTGGACAAGCTCTCTCAGTAACTTGAGGCTGAAAAGATCTGTAGAAAAACTTTATTTTAATGCCAACATTATGAGAAAAACTTGTCAAAGCGGAAAAGAAATGCATAAAGAAAATGATAGAAAATGTGAAACTCGCACACGCCCACCTCGACGGCTGGGCGGGGAAGATGATGTTCAGGCCAACAGACATAAAACGCACAGACCAAACTTAATTAGCACAACAACAACAGCAGCACGCACAAAGGGCACAGGTCAAATGGGCGTTTGTGCTGGAGGCGTGACACTGTGACGCATTGCAGCAACAGCAGAAAGCACTAAGTCTAGGTCCCCATGTCCAGCTAGAGCAGCTCTAGAGACCGCAGAGGCGTCAGCTCGTCTATTGCTCTTAATTTCCTGTGCGAAAAATGAGGCCAGTGGTTGGGGCCCGGTGGGTGGTGCTTGGTGGGTGCTGAGTGGGGTGGTGAGTGGCAAATGAAATTGAAATATAATTAAATTTCACACATAGCCGCAAAAGTGTGGCAAGCAAACTGTTGCGCATTTTGTTGATCGTAATTATGAGAATGAATGACAGACGAACACAACGGCACAATGTGGTTCAAGTGCTGCACAAGCAAAGTGCTTCGCGTTGTCCTTGTGCATCAAGTCAAGTGCAGGGACAATAAAGGACTATGCAAAAATGCGAAATAAGTGCTTGAAAAATAAATGCATAGCTCTGCAGCTACACTGCAAACAATTGCAGGGCTCAACAGCAAAGGGTAGCTATTTAAAAATGAAAGCGAGTTAAATTTTAATAAAAATGTATTATGAAACTGAATATTAAAGAGAACTTTTGCAATAATTATATTATATATAGATATATGATGTATATATGAGTTAAGCGCTGAGTTAGGTTCTCATGAACATAAATAACTGTGGGTAATATACTTTATATTATTAATAAACTCTCTAAACTCTCTTTCGTCTTAATATGAACTGAGCTATATCAGCTCGAATAGTTGGGCTCTACCCTTGAATGTCTGACTGGATTCTCTAGCCTAAGTAGATGTCGATATCTTAACTTATATATTTAAATTTTATATATTTTTTATTATTATCATTTGAGTGCTTTAATGCTCTTTAAAGTAGGCGAAATCGATATGCTGTGCTTTTCGTGCCGGCTGCATCGAGTCTACTCATTTCATTTTTATTGTCCTTGTTCTTGCGTCGTTAATTAATGTCTCGTTTGCGCAGACAAATTATTTGTGCTTGGCTTTTTTTTGGTAAGGGTAGGCGTGGCCTAATTGGGCTCTTGTAAATTTGACAGACAGATTGAGTTGGCCACGCACCACAATGCGCTGCAGTGCTGCAGTATTTAATGGTTTTGAATATACTCTCTGTGCATGTGTGTGTGAGTGCGTGTGGGTGTGGAGTAGACAGCACTACAAATGGCGTCACATTAGTCAAAACATGGGCACAATGTCTGACGTGGACATCGTGCAAAAGCGAATCTCGCTGGGCTATTCAAAAATTTGATTCAATATTTCGCTGGGCTTTTTTTTTTTTTGTTTTTGCGTGGCTGCTGTCGCGTCGCCGTTGCAAAAAGCAATTGCCACACACACACACACACACACACGTGCATGCCACTGCAGTGGCCTGCACAGGCCACGCCCACTGCACGCCCCCGAACTGGACCGACAATCGAGCGCTAAGCGTCGCTAGATTGCAATTAAAATCGATTTTGTACTTTGATCGGCGCATTTTGATTGCCAAAGCTGTCGTCCAGCCAGAAGAGAACACGCCCATCACCCCTCTCTCTCTCTCTCTCTCTCTCTCTCTCGCCCACTCGCTGCTCATGTGTTGACGTCTATTGTCAATTTGTGTCTGTCAACGTCTGAGCAGCGTTACAGCCACGCATTCACTCCTGTTCGGCGGAACGAACAAATTTTAATGAAATTAGAAATTTGCACGCGTCGAAAGCGTCAAACTGAAAGCGATGCCGCCTCTGCCGTCTCCCGTCTCCCGTCAGCCGTCTGCCGTTTGACCTCTGGCTCTGCTCCCCGCTCTCATCCCCGCCACGTACATTACATGCCAATTGCAAACATTTTGCGACTTTGATTGCTGTCGGCTGTCTTTCGGCCTCCCATCGTCGCTGCGGCTGCAATCTCTTAATCAAAAACTCTTCCCGCCCCTACCCCTGCCACGTTCCGTCCGGCTACAGTTTAGCGTGAAGTTCGTTTGAACTGAAATGTAATTATCAGAAGATAATTGATAGGCTCGACTATATAAGAGTCAAAAGGCTTCCTGGAGTGTGAATAGAGCAGGCTCTTTCTTTTTTTGGCATGACCTGATAGGTATTTTACTTTGTTTTATACAAGCTGAAAAGAGGGTCACTTCCCTTATATACAATGCTAAATATTTGCAATGATAATAAAACAGTTAGTAAAGTTGTAAGTCTAGGCATGTCAACTCACTCTCATTCTGTGTTTTATTAAATATTGAATAAGGTTAAGTTTAATTTTTTGTTAGTGCTAGATCAGAGGGCAGAGACCGTTGGTTAAGTTGTGTTAAAATTTAGTTACTTGAATAATCCTGTTATATTCTCAATGACTTTGGTTAATATTAGAATATATTTATTTTTTATAATAAGCATTCAGTAGCATCAAAAAAGTTAGCAAAAGATAGCAACTGATTTTTCTAAAAAAAAAAAAAAAATAAAAAAAAAATATATATATATATTTTCTTGATTTGATCTACAGTTCTTTTTCGTATTATTAATTTATTTCTTTTTACTAGTATATATAATTTAGACAAAATATAGTATATATACATATATAATATTTATTGTAAAAATAACTTTAATAACACTCACAACATCATTGAAAATTTGATTTATTAATGAGGTTTTAAAACTGCTTGTGGAAACAAAACCCAAAAAGAAATAAATAAAAAAAAAAAAATTAAAAAAAATATATATAAGCAAAATTTTTAACTAACAAATTTTAACCATTTGGCATAAGCCAGCAGATCACAAATTTTCAGCCTAGAAACCGAATATTTCACTAAAATATTAGTCCGGTTCAAGTTCCTTCAATCAATATTTATGCTTCTTTCTATCTCAACAATATTAACAACAGTCTCCCTTTCCTTTCTATCAGTCGCACAATCAAAGCAAAGGTTAATAAGGAAATTCAGGTATGCAAAAGCTATATTGTTTGATTCGTTTGCTTTTATCTTTTGGCATGTTTTTTTTTTCTATGGGTCTCTGACTGGAAACGGCATTAACACCCCGGTCTGGCCGCAACTGAGAAATGGGCTTCCAGGAGTACCAAAAAGTCAAATCAATTTTAAGCATTTTGCACGTTTTTTAAGTTTCACATTTTGCATTTCCATTTCAGTCAAGAGTTAGGGACAAGGGGTGCGGGAGGTTGGTAGTGCGGGAGGTTGGTAGTGCGGGGGTGCGGGAGGGAGGCTGGTAAATGGCCAACGAGCAGGCCAATAAATTCAGCTAAAGCGACGCATCAATAAACCGTTAAATAGCGGTAACAATTTCTTTGGTTTCGATTTTTCTTTTTTACTTTTCCACTTTCCTTTTTTTTGGCTTTTGAAGTTTTTGGCGCTCCCCTGATTTATGTGTCTCTGATGTCTGCGATTTTTCAAGCTCGGGTAATTTGATTTTTGCATACATTTCTTTTTTTTGGTTGTTAGCCCCTATTGGCCAACTAGCTAGGAAAGGCAACCAGCTCCCAGCGACCCATCGACACCTGCCCCGCCTGCGGCATTGAATTCGATTTGCCAATTTGATTTGTATCTTCGTAATGGAATTTGCTTGTGCACAATTGTTAGCGGCTGCCCATCTGCAGAGATACATGAGCATTTGCAGCACAGCTCAAGTTTCTGAAATCTTGTGTCTCTGTGTGCCGCACACGTGCACAAGTGCAGCTTGTCACGCCACCTGGCGGTCAGATTGGCTAGCACGCCTGTTTGATTTGCTGTTAAATAGCAGATTATTCGAGCGTACAAATTTCTTGTAGCTGGCAACACTTGTACGCCATCGTCTTCAACACAAAAAGAGAATCTGAAATGAAAAAGCATATATATTATGTATATATATATTGAGAATAGTTTGAGAGAAGAGAGAAATAGAAAAGGAGCTGAGCGTGTAGCCAATTTGATGACATTCTAAGGACTGCATAGAAAATTTCCAGAAAAAGTTAGATATGATTTATTTTGATGTAACTCAGTAATGTGGAAATACAGTAGAGTCTGACTATAACGACTCCGCTTAACTTATATGAGCTAACTAATATGGTTTTAGCGTCTTCCGGATATAACTACGGTGCCTTGAGCGTCGTTATAATCGCATTCTACTGTACTATATCTCGATTGCATACTGTGATATGTATTTTTTCTTTTCTAAAGTAAACTATCAGGTTATGGCTACCACATTAACAAACGACAGAAAATACTCTACCCTAACCTAAAAACTTAATTTTCTCATTTCGTTACTCAATTCATCCATCTACGGATTTCGGCTTAAAGAACTTTACAGCGATCTGGTAAACATCGTCCTAAGCATCTGTAATTTTTTTTATACTCTATACTCAACAAAAATTGTTTGAAATATTCCCACAGAGCATTTGTCGTACCTACATAGGTATGATTTCCGGGTCGGTATCGCTGATGTGCAGCGAGAACGAGAGGAGCTTGGTGCGGGCAACGACAGTCTCTCAGTGTCCCATAGTTGAAGATCCGCAAATTGAGTTGGTTAGCTATGCGAAGCGCTATATGGATATTGCCCGTCTGATACGATTGCGGTTTATAGCGCAGGTGTGTCCCAAGCTGCGCATGGAAGCCCTGGAGCTGGCCATCATTCACGTCAAGAAGACGTACAATGTCAAGATGTACGAGGAGCTGTACCGCACGCTCTGCACTGAGCGGGAGCGCAGCATGAGCGTGGCCGAGGCCGAAGCTGCAGCCGTTGACGAGGCCTCGTCCAGTTCGGGCTCTGCCTCCGGGCAAGCTGGCAAGGCCAAGAGGGAGAGCGGAGAGGCGCACGAATACGACGCCTACTGGGTGGAGGACAACACAATGGAGGCGACGCTGCTGCTGCAGGAGCTCGATGCTGAGCTGAACTTTAAGAAATCGAATTCGGGCAGCGCCTATGTGCGTCGCGTTCTGGAGGAGATTGGCGACTACCACGTGAAGAGCGGTAATCTGCAAATGGCCGTGAAGTTCTACGCCCGGGCCCGGCCCTATTGCACCAGCAGCGACAATGTGATCGAAATGTTTCGCAATCTGATACGTGTCTCCATTTTCATGGCCAACTGGTGGCATGTGCTCAGCTACATTGACGAGGCCAAGCAGTACGCGCTGGGCTATCCCAACCTAGCACGCTCCGTGCCCGCCCAGCTCAGCTGTGCCGCTGGCCTGGCCAACATGGGCCTCAAGATCTACAAGACGGCCGCGCACTGCTTCCTGCTGACGCCCTACGATCAGTACGATTACAATAAGATCGTGGCGCCCCAGGATGTGGCATTCTATGCGGGTCTGTGCGGTCTGGCCACCCTGGAGCCGGAGATGCTACGGCTGGCCTGCCTCAACTCCGAGAAATTCAAGCCCTTCTTTTCTCTGTCGCCCATCATGTGGGACATATTGGCCAAGTTCTTCAACAACCAGTTCGATCACTGCGAGCGGCTGCTGCATGAGCTCGAGAGTCGTGTGCGATTGGACATTTACGTGGCACCGCACGTGGATGCCCTCTATAGCAAGATCCAGGCACGCATTCAGGACAGAAGACACACCTACGTTGCACCCTCAACGGAGAGCTCAGCCACATCATTGCTAGAGACGAGAGTTACGCAAAAAGAAACAAGCATCTATTTCAAAGACGATTTGTGAAGAGCAAACAATGATAGCTCTGATAGGATATTGCGGGAGGGAGAGGTGAAGTTGATGTGCGTTGACTTTATGGACTAACGAGTTGTACTTTAGGGAAATTACTTGTTTACTCTTCGGATTCCGTTCCAAATTTCGTTCGAATTCCGCATAATAAATGGCAAAGCAATAGAAAAGATTTTCTCTTAAATTGTTGCTCTTTCATTTGCAGCCGATGTAAAAAGGTAGATATGAGAGGAGAAAAAGGCAGATCTTGCGAATGAATGAATTATGAATATATTTTATATAAAATTAAATTATATTAAAATTAAATTTTATATTGTATATACATATTTGTATGTATTGTTTGAATGAATGAATGTAAATATATATTAGTTAGTATTTACTATATGCATATAATATATATTATAGATATGATGAGAACGAAAAGCTGAACTTGTGTTTCTCTTTGTCTAGTCTCAATATAAATATTACAATATACAGTAGAAGAGCTGTGTATTTGTGTGTAGCAATAGTGTTTGGTCCGGAAAGCACTCTTGCTTCTCGTTCAATGATCGTGTGTAAAGGAACTCTGAGAAAGGCGCCGAGAGCTGAGTTTGAGTTTGAGTATGAGTCTGAGTCTGAGTGGGAGTTGCACCCTATATAAATGACCGTTGACTGCAGGGCAGCTTCAGTCGTTGCTCGGATCGTTTGGAGTTCAGTCGTGCAGTGATTCTCCTGATCGAGGTAATAATTAGACATTAAATAATGTTAATTACATATTAAGCAGAATTGTAATAATTATATTAATCATTTTTAAGGAAAAGTTTAATAATTATGCTCTAGTGTTAATAAGCAAATTATAATAAATGAATGATTATTCTGGTAATTTTGATTGCATTTACAATTTTATTTTATAAGTCATATTTTGATAATTGATGGATGATTTTTTTATCATTGATTTTGATCATTTTTATTACACTTAGAATTTTAAATAACTTTAGATAATACTATTATTTTTCATAGAGATTTTTCTTCTTCTTTATTTTCGCCGCAAAAGCCTTTAATTTTAAATTACTACTTATACACATTATAAGTCCATTTGCAATAAATTGATGTATTATAAAAAGTGAAATAAATAAAAAATAAAATAAATAAAATTCCATTCTAAAAGCTGTGAATATTTGAAACAAGTTATGCATTAGAGCATAGTCTCATCGGCTTAATTTTTATTTGTAAATTAATTTCACTATATTTTAAATATATAATTCACTTCAACAGAATTTTCAATAGCTGCAACTGCAGCACAACAATTCAAGTGAATCACAATTTCAACGAAAACGAATTTTATATTTAATATATATATTATATATTATATTATAAAATTCACTCTTTAGCCTTTTTTCTGTTACAAGATTCTATTCTAACTGCGACAAAAGCCAAAGAGTGATAGTGGCTGCAGTTGCTGCGAACAACAGCAGGAGCAGCAACAACAACAAAAAGCAACAACAACTACAACAAGCTACATAATTAAATTTTCGTGTGCTCAGTAGAACGAACGAGCGAACTTGACGCTCACAAAGGCAGAAGAGTTTGGAACAGGAAACGAAAGAGAGGTTCAAGTAAAAGCAGCAGCAGCAGCAGCAGCACCTAGACCATGCCCACACCCACGCTCACGCCCACATTTTGAATGCCGTTGAGCGGCGCTGAAGAGATTGACGCAAAATCATGAAATATTGCACAGTTGAAGTGATTTTTATGAACTCTTGAAGAGTAGCTGCGAGACTAGCAGAAGAATAAGGAGACGAGCGCTAACGAGCTTAAGCATAAGATGCCTGAGCCCCAAAAGCGCATAGAAATTGCCTCAAATACGTCCGCACAAAACCAGGAAGATATCAGACTGGACTGCTGCTGTGGCTGCTCATAGGAGCAAAGCAAAGGCTTTGGACACTGAGCTGATCCTAATCCTTAGGCGAGAAAGACATTGAGGAAATGGAGAAACCTTTTTGATAGTATTATTAAAATAAAATTTAAATGGAACAAAATTAGCAAACATTGTGAGTACAATTTGAAAATATAGTTTTAATATTCATAGGAACTGATAAAAAATATATTAATATAGTATTACAACTTTTACATAAATATTTCTATTTTATTAAATAATACATACAACTTTATAAATTTTAAGTTGTATTTTATTTTTATGTATTTAATTTTTTTCTCTCAAACTATTAAACATAATTAATAATTGTGCTGTAATTTAATATTTGAATTTGTTAATACAATGATAACATATTAATATTTATTTGTTATATTACATTATTTGTAATATAAATTGGTTTGTAAATTTTTATTTATTTATTAAATTACATTATTTGGACTGTAAATTAGTATTTACATTTATATAAAATTTTGTTAGTATTTATTTAATTTAATTTAACAAATTTTTATTTGAATTAATTTTAGGTGAGTAATCAAAAGATTTTATTTATGCTTTAGTTGGCAAACCTTAATAATACATCTAAAACTAAGTTAGGCTAGATTTTAAACTTTTAAATTTTATTTTTGAGCTAATTAAATTTTATTTTTCATTTTGATTTTTTTTTTTTTTTGAATTTTGTATAACCCAGAACATTTACAGTAAAAAATCAGCTGGAAAATCATTAAAATTTTCTTAATTTTAATTACTATGATTTAATAAATTTGAAGTTAACTTGCATTATATTTGAAAATATTATTGTCAACAAAATTACAATTATCCAATTTATAAAAATTTTATAATTTACAATTATTAAAATATTTAAAATTAAGTTACATTGGTCGGACCTTAAAATTTTTAATTTACTACAAAAGTAATAAAAATTCTTCGGTACATTCCCCACTTCTACGACCTACTCTTTCGTAATTTAAAAGCAAAACAATCTAGAAAATATTTTTGTAATAAACGAGCAACTAGAGATTTGTTTTATTTATGCTTGTCTAGTTCTCGGTATTTTTGTGTTATTTGTTGTGGCACGCTAATAAAGGCTGTCTGGCACCTGGCGCTCGCGAATATTCAGCATCTCATCTTGGCCAACTTCGGCCAGACATTTTGTGTTGAGTAATTCTTTTGTAATGCGGAAGGAAGTGCAAAAAACAACAGCGCGATGCGACTTCCGCTGAGGCGGCTGGAGCTGCCACTAGGGGCTGTGGATGGTGATGGGGATGGGAATGGGGATAGGGCGGGGGAATGGTACTAAAGGCCCTGAAGTCATGTAAGTTGCGACTTAAGAAAACTTTAAAACAAAACTGACCTACGCGTGCGCCCCATAGCTGGACAAAGCTGCGAAGTTTGGCTTAGAGGCACGAGAGTGAAGCGCCTGGACCTGGACCTGGACCTGGACTGTGGTTCGAGCAAGATAAATTGCTGCAGTGTTTAGTTAATACTTGTGCTGCTGAACGGTTTGCAGCTTGCCCCAACCCGATACAATTCAATACAAACAAGTCGAAGAAGAAACAGAAACAGTGGCAGCAGCAACAGCAGCAGGAGGAGCTGCGGCAGCAGGAGCTGTAACAGTAGCAGCTGGCTGGACAAGTTTATCTTTTGTTACATTGACTTCCGCTAAAAGATGCTAAACTAGAAAACATTTTTTGCTTGGTCAGGGCCAGAGCAAGCAGGAAAAGTTAAACAGAAATTAAGCGAAGTCGAGCCAAAGCGCTGCTGCTGAAAAAGAAAAGAGCGTATATACACTGAGAGAAATGCAATTAAGCAGCATAAATCAGCGCAATTGGGAGGAAAATAATGAAAGAAAAGACAAAGGACTTCCCATCATTGCCAGTGCCAAATTTTTCGTATTAATTTTTGTATTTTTATTTTACATTTATTTTTTTTTTTAAATATATTTTTAGTATTATTTATTTATCTATTTATTGTAGTTACGAGTAGCATTATTTAAGGAATTTTAAGAAACTGTTTTACATTTCTTTCACACTCACATATCATTTCATAGAATGATAATATATAATATTAATTAAATATTATTTATTTATTTATTGTAGATAAGAGATAGCTACTTAAACAATATTTAATTAATTCTAAGAAAGTGTTTCACTTTTATTTTTTTCACATCAACACATATCTTTTCCTTGTTTGTCAATATTAAAAACGTTTTGTCAGTTCTCAATTTAAAAGTTTGTTTATAATTTTTTTTTTTTTGTAAATCTTAGTTTGGAAATTTTGGTAATATTTGTTGTGTTGTAGCAGCTGTCAAGCTGCGTCGCATTCCTGTCTTCGAGTGCTACTTGTGAATATGTGTTTTTATAATAGTTGTAAATTGACAATGGAGGGACCCAGTAGAACAGGCTATCAACTAGTAACGCAGCTGGTGCGCATCGGCATCGTAGCCATCGTCACTTATTATTGCGCCACGTGGATAATCAGCTCGGTGGATCCGACCAGCAAGGCCAAAAAGAAGGCCAAGCGGCTGGCCCAGATCCAGCTGAAGAAACTGAACGAGATGACCGGACAGAGCAACAAGCTGAAGCTGAGCGATTTCAATAGCTATGAACTGATGATAGCTTCACATCTGATTGCTCCCGCCGATATCGATGTCAGTTGGTCGGATATAGCCGGCTTGGACTCGGTTATCCAGGAGCTGCGCGAATCCGTGGTGCTGCCCGTGCGGCACAGAGATCTGTTCCAGCGCTCCCAGCTGTGGCGACCTCCCAAAGGTGTTTTGCTCTATGGACCGCCCGGTTGTGGCAAGACCTTGATTGCCAAGGCCATGGCCAAGGAGGCGGGCATGCGTTTCATCAATCTGGACGTGGCGCTGCTCACCGACAAATGGTATGGTGAGTCGCAGAAGTTGGCTGCCGCCGTCTTTACGCTGGCCCACAAGCTGCAGCCCTGCATTATATTCATCGATGAGATTGAATCATTTTTGCGCATGCGCGCCGCCGCCGATCACGAGGCGACGGCCATGATGAAGACCCAGTTTATGATGCTGTGGGACGGCCTGCTGAGCAGCTCTAACTGTTCGGTCCTGGTGCTCGGGGCGACGAATCGGCCGCAGGACCTGGATAAGGCGATTCTGCGACGCATGGCCACACAATTTCACATTGGGCCACCGCTGGAGCGTCAGCGCCTGGCCATACTCCAGGTGATATTGCACCAGGAGCAGCTGCATCCCAACGTCGACTTGAAGCGTCTGGCCAACCTGACGCCCGGCTATTCGGGCTCGGATTTGCGGGAGTTGTGCCGCCACGCCAGCATCTATCGCATGCGGCAATATATGCGGGAGCTGATGATCAAGGAGGGCAGCTGCGTCATCGATGCGAGTGCGGTGGACGAAAACGAGCTGGTCATTAGCATGGACGATCTATTAAAATCCCTGGTCAACATGAACATGTCCAAGCTGCAAACGGGCAGCACCTATTTGGCGAAGAATATCGATCTGGACTAGCATAACTGTATATATATATATATATATATTTCTATATCTGCATAGCTGTGGGGACAAACGTATATATTTATATATAGATGTATATATATGTGTATATAGAAGTCAGCTTAATTATGACAACAATTTGGTAAGAAATGTAATCCTTATTTTAAGAAATCATTTGACTTGATGAGCGAAATTTTACGTTGAGGTATTCCCTGAGGAGTCTGTACAATGTTTGATAAATAAGCTGGGCAAAATTATTGTGCTTGAAAAGTGAACTTAGCTGTATGAATATTAGAAAATAAATTAGTTGTATATTAAGCGCATTTTATATATTCCGTGGAACAGCGGGTCTTTTCTTGAAAGAAATACAATACATCTGTATAGGTGAATATAATGAAATATAAACGTAGAGACTTTGAATTAATTATAATAATTATTAAGTTTAATTATATATTAATTATATAATAACTGTTGATTATAATAACTATTATAATTTTACGTAACAAATAATTAAAAAATATTTATTTGACATAAATTGAGTTTAATAGATCTATTTTCAATAGTATTTAGACATGAACATTTATTTTGTATATTTTTTTTTTTTATTTAATTTGATTTTTTTGTCACTAATTATTCGTCTTTTATATAATAATATATTATTTATCCATATTATTAATTTTTGTTTTATCCATATTAATATTATTAATTTTTTTGAATGCTTTGAACTTTTTAGGTATAAGTCTTATAGGACAAACACAAATATATTTCATATATACTTTAAAATTTTTAATTAATTGTATGCATTCTAAATAAATATGCTAAGATTTTATTTCTGTCGCTGTTTAATTGATGCTTCTCACTCACTAACCTAGTTTTATGTTTAGTTTCACTTTCAATATTTCACTCTCTAGATTATTATATTAACTTTAATTTACAAAAATATTCTTAAAATTATTCTCAGTGTATAGAGCTGCTGCTGTTACTGTTGTTTCACTGGCCAGTTGGTCTTCTAGCCTATCCAATATTTTTCACATTTCATAGTGAAGTCTTTTTGGCCCAGTGAAGTGTGTGGCTGAGCAAGGCAGAGAAGGCGAGAAGGAGAATGTGAGGCTGCTGGAGAGAGAGAGAAAGAGAGAGAGAGAGAGAGAGAAAGAGTGAAAGAGATATAGAGTTGCAAGCTGAAAAGAAATCAAAACAACAAACAACTACGACAACAACAAAAATCTTTTATGTAAAATTGAATATTCATAAGTTGCTCCGCACAACAGCAGCAGGCGGGAGGAGGCAAAAGGTAGGTGTGGCAACAGCAGGCAGGAGCAGTAGCAGCAGAAGCAGCAGCAGCAGCTAAGGATAAAGCCTAGCTGAAGTTGTTGTTGTTGCTGTGGCTGCTGTTGCTGTTGCTGTTTGGACGGCCTGGCAGTTGATTGTTTTTGTGTGTAGTTTTGTTTGGCTGAGTGAACCTGCAGACGCTTACACACACTCACTCACACACACACACGCACATGCACGTATGCAAAAGTTGCCGTTGTTTGCTATTTTGTCATGCAAATTGTATTTATTGCGGCGAAAAGCAACAACCACAACGACTGAGAGACAAGCGCCGCGCCGTTGTAATTGTTTGTTATTTGTCATAGTGTATGTGCGCACGTATGTGTGTTCTCGTTCGTGTGTGTGTGTGTGTGTATGTGTGTGTGGCAGCCATTGTAAACAAGAAAATTGACTGCCGCTGGCATCGTGGCCTGGGCAATACGCATCGCTCGCATTTCTATGCAGCATCAACAGCAACAGCAGCAGCAACAACAACAACAACAACAGCTGCAGCAGCAGCTACTCTATAAAACATAGCACCAACACAATGCCAAGTCAAGTTTTTCCCGTCTATCGATCAAATATGCAAAATTCAACGTAACTCATACACACTCACACACACACACACACACACACTCACACACAGCCACGCAGTCCATTTGCAGGAGCTGAAAAGTATGCTACAATAAGCCGCAGGCGTTGCTACCGCAGGCACTTAATTGCATTAATATCTCAATGTGCACATGAAATGGCATTTTAATAGGTAGCACAGATAGGGAAAGAGAGAGAGAGAGAGAGAGAGAGAGAGAGAGAGATATGGAGATAGGTGAGTTAGAGAGAAAGAAACACGGTGAGAGAGAGGCAGGAGGAAAGCAAATATCAGCAAATGCAAATGCAGTTCAGCTAACAAATACAAAACGAAACTGTTTCAATATAATTCAAGGCAGTATTTCAATTGAATTTTACTAAAAATATTACAAAATTTCAAAGAGCAGTAGATAACTTGATTGGACCAGAAAACACCTAATCAATGATCTAAATATTTCCTCATTAGGCGTTTTTATTGGCCTGTCTAGCAGCTAAATATGCGGATAGGTTAGCTATATAGCATGCGAACTAATTGGATATTTATTAAATATTATTTAAGCAGACAAATGCATAAAGCGGTTAAACAATTCTGCAAAGTCAAAAGATTTCAATTATTATAAGTGATAAAGGTCATTAAAATAATAAAATCGCACACATTGATTTTTGTATAAAAGCTTATAAAATTAATATAAATAAATAAAAATTACATTGTGAGTGCCTAAAATAATATTGATGATACGCATTTTTAAAATATTATTTTTGTTATTATTTAATAATTATTAATAATATTTTTTAATAATTATTATTTATTTATTTTAATTATTTAATTATTTATTTATCCTAATGAAATCGACACTGATATTTGTTTTATTGCTGTGCTCAACTTTTTTTACATATAATAAACAAAAATAAAAATAAAATTTATAATAATAATATACATTGCTTTCTAAGTGAACTAAGTTGATGAAAATTAAATAAAGTTGTAAGTAAACAATTAATAATTGAATTTACATATGAGCTTATTTAGCAACTAATTAGCATATCCATTTTTACCTAGTTTACTTTCCTAATAATTATAGATATATAGTTTTATGAATTCGTTAAATATTTTTTATTCATTCTTTTATATTTTTACTTATCTCAAATCTTGCCCAACTGTGGTTTGGCTAACAAATGCATTCAGTCACATGCGAATACGAAAATGTTGTGCATATATTTCGTGTGTATTAGCTTCATAAATGTACGTTTGTATGTTTGTGTGTAAGTGTGTTGTATATATGGCCCGAGAGAGAAAGCTGCACTAATTTGATTTGCAGTCGCAAAAATTTACGATTGCATTGTGGCCACTTGTGGGGTTTATGTCGCTGTCGTAAAACCCTAAAAGCCCCGCTGGCCAGATGAGGCCACTCACAGCTGCCTGCTAAAAGTCATAATTGTGCCAAGACGGAAACTTAACGAGTGCATGAAAGAAAGAGAGTGAAAGAGAGAGAGAGAGAGAAAGAGAGAGAAAGAGAGAGGGAGAGAGAGCTGAAGCCTTGCGGCTTACCCGGCAGCCACAATCAATTTACATACTCCGCAGTCATATATAGACACTCAGTCGATAAATTTTAATGCAGCACACGCAGCGAAATCCTTTGCAGGCTAATTCCAACTCGGCTATTAACATAATCCCAACCCAAAAAACACTGTACTCTCCGTATAGCAGCGCGAAGCGGCATGAAGCATACAAATCCATCAAAGTTTTTGAGCATCTTTCAAGCAGTCTCTCTCTCTCTCTCTCTCGCTCGCACTCAATGTGAGTTGTCAGCCCGAACTGCGATGTGAATTGCCATAGTCAATGGGCAAATGCGAATAAGAATGTGAATGAAAATGCGAATGTCAATGTGAATGTGAATGAGAATGAGATTGAGAAAAGGATGGCGCACCGTGTGGCAAATAAAACTCCGAATCGTAAAACGAGCCACGCATCTTGTTTAGAACTTTTGAGGACCGACACGAAGTTTATGGGCGCATTTGAGAATTCATTTAGACCAAATGATGATTTACCTCATACTTTAGTTGCCAGCCAGCAAAATACTCGTACTTCAAGCATTTATAGTAGTCAGCAAGTTGGGCTCTGATTGAGCTTCAATTGGTGAGGTGTACTTAAATCTATTGAAGAGACACGATAGCTAATCTAAATAAAATAGATATCTATCTAGATCTATCTGTCGTTGATATGTTGATGGCACTGTAAATAGTTGGAAAATCAACTTTATGGGAAGAGTTTACGGATATTACTTTTTGTTTATTGTAGGGCGATAGCTGAGCATTAGATATGGAATAATATTAATGCGAATATTATCTATTCAGGTAATATTTAAAGTGTAATCAAATTATTTCACTATTGAAACATAAATAAAAATTTAATTATATGTAATTTTACCACTATTGTATATATAATATATTTACGCATAAACGTCTAATTTACTTTGTCAATGCCTATTCAAATACAGCTTAAATTGCGATTATTTTAATTTAATTTATATTGCATATCAATAAACATATAAAAAGGATGTAGAAAACGTAAGTCATCCATTTATAAATTTATTAAATTTATGAACTAATTTATGCTTTCATTTTCAAAATATCTTATTTCTGCACCGTATTTTTCGTGTTCAGTTTAAACATTTACATTCATTATTATGATAGGAATTCTGATCTCAGACTGGGGCTAAGAGTTTTGGAATATTTTAAATATTTATTTACTTGACAAAAGTCTGCTACTGGGTTATGTAATAGGACTTTTCTGGTATCAAATCTGGATTTAAAATGTTTTTAGTCTGACAGCTTTTATAATAAAAATAAAATTAGAGCATGATGTGTTAGAGCTAATCTGGTTTAAGCTTCAAGGGACTTCATTGCAGTAGAGTCGTATACTTCACTTATTGATATTTTACTGTAGAGTTCATATCTATCATTTATGCAGCTCATCGATATTTTAAGATCTTGCTTCTAATTCTAATTTCTAATTTCTAAGCTGACTTTCACCCACGACATTCAAGGTCAATCACTTTATGAACTACTTATTCTTTTATTTACGTCAACCTTTCAATTAGTTGTGTCTGCCCACACCTACATATAGAGTGCAGACACCAATTCCCCGCTGTCAGGTTCTATAATTTATGTGATCTCTCATTCTATTTGGAGTGTGAACGATGAACGTTGACAATTGTTTACAGCTAATTTTAAGTGGCTTTTGCGTTATTTATTGAATTATTAATTAACTGCAATTGCGTAATCAAATTGAATATTACAGCTGTCATCGAGTGGCCGTAAGAGCATTGCCATTAAATTATTTTAATTACATTCATAATTTAATTGATTTTAATGTTGCGGCTATACCACACACTGCTAGTTATACGGAGTACTTCTCCCCCTTTTTTTCACCCCCCGCCCACTGACATCTACCATTTTTCCCTTGCGTTTCCGTTGGCTTAGAATAATTGCTGACATTTGACATTAATTAAACTTTGCATTGCGAACTTTAAATAATTTAATTGTGAAAGTCAAATGGCGCGCTTTCTGTCTCTGTTTTTATTTGTATTTTCGTATGCATTATTTCCTCCATTTTTTTTCTATGACTAATTTTATTATGGCACATTAATCATGCGCCGCCTGTTAATAAATATTAATGGCCAATAGCCGCGCTCCGCCAATTGCTAATTTAAGCCATAAAATTGCAACAGCATTTGCATTAAAATGCCCTGATTTATAGCGACCAAACAACGACGACAACAACAACAATAACTTCATTTAAAAACGCGTAAAAAAATATTTAAAGCACGAAATATAACAACAATAACATGGCTGAAAAAAAATATATAAACAGCAATTAATTATTTAACAGTTAAAAATGTTACGCTGCAATGTCGAAGAGTGTATGCCCTATAAGTGTATATATGTATATATCGATATTTATGTAAGTATATTAATTCTTTTAAGCGAATCAATTTGATTTTAATCTGCATGAAAATTTATAGAACAAAATGAAGTTGTTATCTCAATAATTATTTCTCTTGAAAAATAAAAGACAGGAAATATAGCAATCTTTTCTGTTTTTAATACTTTATTTTTTATTTATTTTTTTATATTTATTATATTTTATTATTTGTATATTTTTTAATGTTTGATGTTTGTGAGGTTTAAAGGCGTCTTATTTAAAAATATTTTATTTATTTTTATTTCGTTGCTCTACTTTCATCGAGCAGTTTATTTTTCAATTTTTATATTATATTTTTTAACTATATATTATTTTTATATAGCTCAGTAAAATATTATATATCTGCACAAAATATAAGAAATTGATAATTATATATTTTATTTGAAATTTTCATTTAAATTATTATTATTTCTAATGGAGCACTTAAAATAAAATTCTATTATTATATTGATATTTTCTTTTTTGCTGTTATTTTAATATACATTTTCTTAAATTTATATTATTTATTTTTATTTTGTTCATTAAAATTTTTTTTTTCTTGATACGAGTTTCATCAGGGAAAGAGCTTTAAAAATAGTGATAAATATTTTCAGATACAGAAAAATGAAAAATGATGCATAAACATATTGGATTGTGCAGCTGTTGACAAATGTATCAAAGCATGTATAACAAAATGTGCATTAATAAAGTACTTGTTAAGTCGCTATAACAATTGAATAAGCCAACGGCTTAGACATTTTAAGCCCAGCAGAATGCAGTCCATAAATAATTATAGTTGGTTCTATCAGTATTTTTTTAGTAGGGCATTTGAAACGGCTCTTTCGTTGGACCATTTCGAGCATTTGTTGCAACTCCGTTGGGATGGACTTCGTGTCCTTTGCTGTCGTCGGTCATTAAATGCATCTGTGTGCACTGGAAAAAAAGTGTTTAATAAAAATAGACTGCAAAAATCGTTTGAAAAGATACAGTGGGCGGTCTGCATATACAGAAAGAGAGAGAGAGAGAGAGAGAGAGAGAGAGAGATAGTGAGCGAGGGAGGGAGGGAGGAGAGATGAAGGCGGCTGTCGAGGAGGTGCTAGTTCCGCTTTGACCATTTCTATTTCCTTTGGCCATTTCTAGAATTTGCATATTTCATGCCACAATGTATAATATTCATATTTATAAATCTTTTAACTGCACAAAACACAAACGGGACGCATCAAAAAGCCAACGGACAGAAGTGAAAAATGTGCAAATAGGAAATGAAAATGCTACAAAAAAATGGAAATAAAATGTTACAAGAAGCAACGGCAACAGCGGCGAGTGGAGCAGCATTCATATTCACATTCACATTCACATTCACACTTTGCGCATAAAAAGGAGACATAAAAATGTGTTGCAACTCTCAACTGAATGAATGAATGAGCGAATGAATATGACTTTGCAACATACCAAGCAGCAGCAGCAGCAGCAGCAGCAGCCGCACAATAAAAATTCTCTTGCCTTGCATAGTTATGGGGCTAGCTGAGCAGTTGCCGGCACGGCGCTGTGATTTTTCATTTGGCCACCAAGCCGTGTCTGCCGCCCGGACCCATCTCCGCATCCGTCCGTGTCCGTTCGCGTCTCCGGCTGCCGGCTGCCGGCTGCCTGGCGACTCTGTTCGGGGCAACAGTTGTGTCAACGGCGGCGGCCAAGGCGGCAGAGCCAAAAAGGCAGCGCGTGCCGCATGCAACTGCACAACTGACCAACAGTCAGACGCCAGATGGAGGATGGTAAATGCCAAGGGCCAGCCCAAAGGAAAACGGAATAGGGAAACGGGCCGAGGAAAAGCAACGAAAACTTGCACGAGCAGACGACGCTCCGCTGCATTTATTAAAACAATTTTTGTTTAGCTTTTTAGCCACATGCAACACTCTGTATTTTTATATATATACATTTTTTTACTTCAGCTATTTTTTTGACATATGAATAATGAATACGGACTTGTATAGATTTTTTCTCCTTTTGCTAACTTCATAACAAACTCGCTGACAAAATACGAAGGTGAAAAATAGAGTTAGTCGCTTTTTGTAATCCTCTAGAAATGTTATACATTTTACAAATTTAATTGTAATCTAAATGCCCCACAGAGTGCTGAAATTCATATGAGATTTGGCATAGAAAAATATTCAGAATAAATGCTTGCGGGCAGACGATTTTTACAATTTACTCTTACATATCAAATATATAATAAATTATTTAGAATATATTTGAATATTGGGCAGAAAACCTGCTCAAAGACAATCGAAACTCACTTTAAATTCTCAATTTTTGACCACATAAAATTCATAATCGATTAGGCATAGATGACCCTTAAAAGACTACAATATTTTTCCTATATATGTATATGTATATATATGAAAATTTTGGAAGCTGCTGACGATTCGAAGAAAAGTTTGATCATTATGGAAAATCATATTCACAAAGCAGACGCCTGACAAATGTCTTGGAATTTCTATGCCCGAGTCCTCTCTCTCTCTCTCTCTCTTGCTCTCTCTGTTTCATATAACTTTACCTTCTTCACTGCCCGTATATAGCTAGCTGTACATTATATGCCTCATACTTGCTGCGTGCAATGCTTTCTGTGAATTTGCTTTATTTGCCATTTGCCTTTCGAGTGCGCAGGCATTTTAATTTTTGCCAGGCACGCGTCGACTGCTTCGCTGCGAACGACTTTTTGGCTGCTTGCAAAAATTAGCGTAGGACACACACACACACATACACAGACTCACTCGCTTTACTTAATTTGCTGTCTGCCAATGTTAAAGACACCTGGTCTGTGAGCAAGAGCAGCAGCACCAAAGTTGCAGATGCTGTGCAAAAGTAAAAAAAAAAAAAAGTGAAAATTTGCTGACAGCAAATGTGAAGCGCTGGGCTGCCCATTTGCCAGTCGCAAGTTGGCAGTTGAAAGTTGCAGCCATTGGAGGCAGCCTGTCATCAGCTGTGCTGTCAGGCTACAAATTTGTCTAGCGCTGCGTACGATGATGATGAGTCCTGCTAGAGTCCTCTGACTCCCTGGCGTCCTAATTAGCATCGACTTGATGCAACTGCCAGCCAGCTATGTATGTTGCCTGTTGCCTGATGTCTCCTGCCTGATGCCTGCCTGGAGTCGACGCTTCGTTAGCTGCGCATATGACATTCTCAATGGGTGCATGCAACAATTATGCAACACTTAGGCGCATGCCGTTCGTTGTCAAGGAAGCTTCATAATTTTTATCAGCTTCCAAGTGGAAGTGCAAAGTAAAAGAATCGACAAGTCATTTAACTTAATTAGCTATTATTTGCTGCATAATTTGACAGGCGGCTTAGGCACATGGCAGAACTTGGTCTGAAGTTATATTAGGGTAAAATTCAATTTTAAATGATGAAAGATAGAGATACAGGTACAGATACAGATACAGATACAGATACAGATACAGATACAGATACAGATACAGATACAGATACAGATACAGATACAGATACAGATACAGATACAGATACAGATACAGATACAGATACAGATACAGATACAGATACAGATACAGATACAGATACAGATACAGATACAGATACAGATACAGATACAGATACAGATACAGATACAGATACAGATACAGATACAGATACAGATACAGATACAGATACAGATACAGATACAGATACAGATACAGATACAGATACAGATACAGATACAGATACAGATACAGATACAGATACAGATACAGATACAGATACAGATACAGATACAGATACAGATACAGATACAGATACAGATACAGATACAGATACAGATACAGATACAGATACAGATACAGATACAGATACAGATACAGATACAGATACAGATACAGATACAGATACAGATACAGATACAGATACAGATACAGATACAGATACAGATACAGATACAGATACAGATACAGATACAGATACAGATACATACAGATACAGATACAGATACAGATACAGATACAGATACAGATACAGATACAGAATACAGATACAGATACAGATACAGATACAGATACAGATACAGATACGATACAGATACAGATACAGATACAGATACAGATACAGATACAGATACAGATACAGATACAGATACAGATACAGATAAGATACAGATACAGATACAGATACAGATACAGATACAGATACAGATACAGATACAGATACAGATACAGATACAGATACAGATACAGATACAGATACAGATACAGATACAGATACAGATACAGATACAGATACAGATACAGATACAGATACAGATACAGATACAGATACAGATACAGATACAGATACAGATACAGATACAGATACAGATACAGATACAGATACAGATACAGATACAGATACAGATACAGATACAGATACAGATACAGATACAGATACAGATACAGATACAGATACAGATACAGATACAGATACAGATACAGATACAGATACAGATACAGATACAGATACAGATACAGATACAGATACAGATACAGATACAGATACAGATACAGATACAGATACAGATACAGATACAGATACAGATACAGATACAGATACAGATACAGATACAGATACAGATACAGATACAGATACAGATACAGATACAGATACAGATACAGATACAGATACAGATACAGATACAGATACAGATACAGATACAGATACAGATACAGATACAGATTGCTTATCAATTGCTTATCAAATATGCTCAAAAGATGTGTATTTCAAACATATTTTTAAAAACAAACGACATAGAAAAGAAATGAAAAACCAGATTACAACGGGAAAAACCAAACAGCTCATTTAGTAGCTGAGAACCAAATTCGAATTAGCAGTCGAAAGTTCACACAAAGCGAAATTAAAAATGAATTGCAGAAAATCGTAAGCCAAATTCGGGAAACTTTCAGTCAAGCGCCAAACGTCCCTAGCATAACCTTACACCAGCCCCACCCTCTCCTCCAGCCCATCTCTTCATCTACGCCCACAAAACACGCCCACACAGCGGAAATTTTTAGCGCTGACTTCATTAAAAATAAAATAAAGGAACAGAAACTGCAAGCAAATTCACGACTTGATAAAATGAATGAGTCTGAAAAATGTGCAGGAGAAAGACAGACAGAGAGAGAGAGAGAGAGAGAGAGCAGGAGAAAGAAAGGGAGAGAGAGGAGCAGTGTAAAAGTGGCTTCGATTGGATTCAATGGCCGGCGCTTGTATATATCGGGCCGAAAGACCATTGTAAACTGGCCCGGACCCACCAGCTTAGCCAATAATCAGGAACTGCGGGGATGGGCGCGGTCTGCCGCTCGGCAGCTAATTTATTACGAGCATTTAACAAGCATACTCATGGGAGGCGCTCAGGAAGGCCGCTTTGATTTATTAGGTGTGTGGTTCCTGCTTGTTTTTTCCTCTTTTTTTTTCTCTGCCTCACATTTTTAAAGAGCAGCTCACAGAAAAGAGAAGAAGAGGAAGGAAAAAAAATGGAAAGGAAATGCCGAAACACTAATGTGAATGTAATTTGTAGTTAATGTGTATTGTTGCCTAGAAATTTGAACACGACCAGCTCTAGCCCAACCCCAGCCCCAGCTACAGTTTGCTGTTTTAATTGTACAAACGGAAAGTTGGCAAACGCTTTAGAGAATCGGTTTGCGGTCAAGCTGAGTACGAGTACACAGAGTGCACGTTTTGAGTAAATGCATGAGCGAGAAAGAGGGAGAGTAGGACGAGAGATAGATATAGTAAAGAATGGAGATTAATCGGAAAGAGCTTATATAGGAGTAAAGAAGGAACGAGAGCATAGAAATCAAGAGAGTAGAGATAATATGTAGACATAGTAAAGCTTAGAGTGTGTGAGAGAGAGAGAGAGAGTAGACAGACATTAGAGAGAAAGAGAGTGTAGAGAGTAGACAGACATTAGAGAGAGAGAGTGAGAGGGAGATTAATTATTCATTATTTGCCTAACAATTGGCTGCAAATAATTAAATAAATTTCCCAAAAATTTGCTGCATAAGAAATAAGCGATATGCGAGTTATTAAGCAAAGTTGACTATTTAAAGATCGTACAGCCAGTGAGATCAAGTTATGTGATCTTGCGTTTCATAATTTCAGGATTCTTTGCTATAACGTTAGGTGCTCTTTTAATATATTATGAAAAAGTATTCATAGCCTAATTTTCCTATTGTTCGTCTTGGCTCACTTTCACTTTCAGTTTCGTTTCTTTTTCTTGATTATTGTCCTTCCGTCAGTTTCTCAGTTTATTGAAAGCTTTTCATAAAATACTTCGAGTTCTTTTAACCTATTATTTTTATTTGTGATCAAGTAATATTTTATTTTTCCTATTATTCACTTTATAGTTGAATAACATTATGACTTCTTAAAATATTTAGAATTCCCATAAACTCTTACGTTTAATTTTTTATTTTTAAATATTTTCTCTAGCGCTAAATATTTTCTTATATAAATACTTTTTCAGTTTATATTCCTCATTTAATTATTCGCTGAATATTCAATATTAAATCGCAGTTTCGATATTACGGAAGTCGTCAGCAGCGCCGCTGACTCCGCTGTTAAAACGTTACCCCAATCGTCTGGCCCTCTCCCACGCCCCGTCACGCCCCATTTCTGGTCTGGCTTGACTGTGCGACGATGCCATTAAAGTCCATAAATCACAACATAGCATAGAAATAAATCAAGCCTTTTATTATCAACACATCGCAATGTTTGTTATCGAAAGGGTTATTTATAGTGCTCCAGGGAGCGACGGCCACGAAGGCCACGTGCCAGCCGCTGCTCTGTAATTTCCGACCGGCTGGCTATGCTGTTAATATGCCACGAATTAAAAAGTCGAGCTCAAAGTTCAAGGTTGATCATTTAATTCAGCCGCTGGCCCCTTTGCCTACTTTAACACAGACAGACGAGAGACACTCGCACACAGTCAGAGAGTCGGAGAGATAGATAGGGTATGTGTGTGTGTGTGTGTGTGTGTTGTCTTTGCATGTGTGGCTGTAGTGGAGCTCATTAAACAAATCGCATTATGCGCTCTGAAGAATCACAGCTGAAGCATTTGCAGTGCACTAACCCATCACATGCAGGTTGACAGCTGCGCTTCATTACGTTCCAATTGAAGGGCTTAAAAGAAGGACTGACTCACGAGGGCTCTCATATGCCAAATGAATACATCATTAGCTGCCATGAAATGTACTCCCGCACACACACACACACACACACACACAAGTGGCCAGAGCCAAGCGAGGGACAACGAATTGCGACGAGCTTTGCTTTCGTTAATGCAACTGGAACTTCATAAACCTGATGCCTGCTGTGTGCTGCCTGCTGCCTGCTGCCTGCTGCCTAGCTACTAGTCCCTTGTCAACCGCATCCCTGGTCCAATTCATTGCACAAGCAGCCCTGGGGCAGTCCTGGCCCGAGCTGGGGCTACTTAAACTTCTTAACTTTCAAGTGCTTATGCAAGTTGTTAACTAATTATGTGCCCAACAGCACAAAGTTTCCAATACCCTATTTACATAAAGCTCCAGCAAGAACAAGCTAAACGACAAGCCAACAGTCAAGGTAGTTGCCGATGAGTTTGTAGACTATGCATACATACATATAAGAATATGGGAGCTGAAATGCCAGGCAAATGTAAGTAGCCCTGCTTTATGGTAGAGTATCGTAGAATGATGTTAGTCCAATTGGCCAGGCAAGTGTTTGATAAGAATATTGCCATGGAAATGGCAAATGTAAGCTACACACACACCCACACAGTCACATGCTTACCCACCTAGTTACACCTGCACACACACACAAACTCACCGAGCATAAAATCTCATATGATAATTTACCGTGTTTGTTTTATAAGACTATTAGGAACTCAAAAGCAATTAAGGCTTGCCAAAAGGCAAGCCAAGTATGTTATTATTTATGAGCATGTGGGCGTGGCAGACATGCTTACGTACATGCATATGTATGTGAATGAATGTGCAAATATGTAAGTGTACGAACTTATACATATATCTCTATGTGGGCCACATTTATCGGCGCGTTTCTAAGCAGCTTGTTGACAAGCAAATTGCAACATAAATTTCGTCTCGAGAATTGCTCAAATAATTGCAATGAATTTATGCAAAATTAATTTTTCAACGGCAAAGCCAATGAGAAATGGTTCGTTAAACGTTTTCACAGGAAATTTTAAAATCAACATGAATTGAGCACAATCAAAAAGTAATTAAGATAGACAACAACTACTATAAATGCATTGTAGACTCATTAAAAATATTGTAGAAATTGAATTAATATATTTAACATTATTTTAATATTATTTTTAATTACTTGACTAAATTAGTCTAGTCATATTAGTATAATATTTTAAATTATTAAGCAGTTAGAAATATATAAAATAAATTGAATATATATAATATTAAATAAATTCTATTTAATTGGTATCTTAAACCACCATCACTAGAAAAATAATTAATTATAAAACTAGAAAAAAAAAAAATGCAAACGCTATTCCTTTCTCAGCTGCATAATACAAAGCCACATAATATAAAATTAACAGCTAGCCATTTTTATTACGCTGACAGTTTAATTTCCTCTGGCTGCGATTTTTAATCAATTTGCATCTAAAATAAATTAATGCGATTCCGGTTTTCGCACAAATTGCACAAATCTAATTAACGCGAGGCGGAAAATGCGCCGCAGACAATGTTGAATAACATTTGAACAGCTGCAGAGGAGATGTTGCGGCAGAAGACGACAAACTGAGAATCGTTGTTATCGATATATCGAGACACTTTGATCAATCTTGTGGCAAGCGCAGGCATATCCGGTTTGTAGGCGAGTCTCACCCCTCTCTGGGTGTTTGTCGCACCTCGGCATTTTTAATTAACTTTGGTACCTGCAGCCATATTCAAATATAACTCAACAGCTCGACACAAGCTGCTCAATAAATTAATTTCTTTTGCTCCTGGCACGCCCACTCTCTTGGCTGACACCATTGGAGTTAGCGATGACAGCGTGAGGGACACGAGGACACGGTTAGAGTGTGAGTGATTTATTTGGGTTTGATTTGCTTTTTGTATATCAAAAGAAGAGTATATTGACTTAGCTGAGATTAATTAACTATTATTTTTATTAACTTTCAATGAGTTCTGATGATTCAAAAAAAAAAAAAAAAAAAAAAAAAAAAAAAAAAAAAAAATGAGCATGACATAAAAATATACTTGATTTTAAATATCATTATGTATTAATAATAATAGTGTGTTTTTAAACATATAAATGATTTAATGACTATTATTATTAATTTAGAAATGGAATATCAAAAGCATTTGCATTATATCAAAAATAATCATATTTCTGATTCACATACATACATAAGAAGATTTACTTATTAAACAATAAAAAAAAATAAAATAAAATAAATAAAAAAAATTATTTTAATTAAAAAAATTAAATTTATTATCAAAAAGTATTTCCTCTTGAAGATCAATGGAATTAGAAAAAAAAAAAACTAAAAAAAATGTGTATATATTTATTTAGAATATTTAAAGTATATGCATATAAAATTTATTTAAATAACATTTTTTAATTAGTATAAAAATAAAATACAATATTTAGTATAATAAAAATGACAAAATTGATTTTATTTAAATAAATTGTAATCAATTTTATAATTCTTTAATAATTTACTTCAATAAAGGTACAAAATATAAAGCACGCTGTCATCAGCTTTTCCCATTCACTTGCTCAGCATCTCTAAGCTCGAAGCTAATCGATTTAATTGAGAAATCAAAACATTTGTTGAAAATCTTCGAAATTAACGAAAATTGAGTAACATCAAAAAGTGAGAATCAATTTAGCCTTTGAACCAAATGCAGCACAATTAATTGTTATGCCACTTGGCCCAGTTCGAACCCCGTTTTTCTTTTCAGCCATTTGCTTAACGATGCTGAAATTAAGCATCGCAGCAAATTTGGGCTTAATTTAAATGCCGATTGCTTGGGCTGGCGGCGAAAGCTTGAACTGAAACTTTGCAGACAATTGAAAGAGAAACGGCCCGAAATGAAGTGCAAATATATATACAAAAAAAAAAGTGATTGAGAGGAGAGAGAGGAGGAGGAAAGTAACCCTAAAAGCAATCCAAATAATAAATCACACCTTTGTCACTCAAAGCGCCCCGCTTTCGTTTTTTTTTCTGCCTTACTTCTACTACTTTTTTATTTTCAATTAAAAGCTGAAATGCCACCTTAGAAATTGCTTTGGCCTTTCGTCGACGCGATGCCGGGACATGTAATTAGTTGACAAAGGTGTTGTTCGGCAGCTTAATTGAATTTTTATCTCAGCTTGTGCCAAACGCCATTCCGAGAAAGGCTTCAATTAGAACTTGACTCGATTCGAGACGAAAGCACAAAATTGGTGCGGGCGGGGTGTGGTGGTGCGGGGTGGAAGACGGCCAGTCTGCTCGCAACGGATGCCTGCAGCAGACGTTCAAAGACTGTGTAAACTCTATGCAAATTACGTGGGCACTTTTATGGGAGCTAAACGATATTTGTGCTAAATAACAATTACGAAAAAGGTCCCAAATATTTTCAACTCTATTCAAATTCAAGAATTTTACATAATATTCTAAAGAAATGTTTAATATCGTGAGATTTACTTACTTTGCTTGAGTTGATATTACCAGTGATGCATTAAAAATATATTTTCAGAGTAATTAAAATTATATCAACATAAGGGGAACAACATTAAATAAATGAAAGATAATATATTTTTATAATAATATATTTTTAATTATTTCATTTTATTTATTTTGTTTATTTCATTTATTTGATTTATTTATTGTTTATTATAGTTTACTATTATTTTTATTCCTTTTATTTATTTAACTAATTTATTTATTATTTTATTTTGTTCTTTGAGTTTTATTTTATTTTCTACTATTTTCATTTTATTATTCTTTTATTTATTGTATTTTTTTTATTATCTTTATTTATTTTTTGTTTTATTTCTTTATTAGTTTATTTTATGTTTTTTTTTTCTTCTCTTTTTTCGGTTTACTATTTTCATTTTAATATTCACCAGCATAAAAGGCATAAATATTCTCTAGTAATTATTTTCCTATTTAATATTAACAGCTTCAATCCTATTAGGCTAAAATGCGCGCCTAATTGCTTAGCTTAGGCAATTGATTTGCCAAGTTACTGCAGAATATTTATTCTCTTCTTTTTGTGATTTTGTTCATATTATATTGGTTTCTGCTAATTGGTATTAAGATTTTTAAGCTTATTACATTCGCTTCCCCACATATTTCGAAGCGCTCAGATACATAGGAAAGTCTTTAAGGCCACAAATAATTGCCGGGGCCATTGTCAATTTGTGTAGACTCAAGGATTCAAATCATAAATTGGCATTTTTATTCCGAGTCAACAAAACGTGAGAGCGGGGGGAGAGAGGAGAAAAAAAAAAACACTTTTAATTGCTATTACTTACAGGGCTAGGTCTTTGGGGGCGTGGCTGAGTGGCACTGTCGCCTCTGTTGATTGTTGTTGTTATTGTCACAATTGTTGATTTCTCTCTGTGTACGTTTTTTTTTTTTGTTTTCTTTCCATTTATATTTGTTATTCCTAAGCGCTTCATTGTTTCGCTTTTGCTTGTGGTCGGATTTCGATGTCGACTGTTGTTGTTGTTGTCGCAGTTGCTGTTGCTGTTGTTGCTGTTGCTGCTGTCGAGTTGACAATCGTCAGCGTTGTCGTAGTTTGTGGCATCAAACCGCAGCAATGTCAGCATAAGCCGATTGCGTGGCATTTGCCATTGTCCGATTATTGTTCGGCATTTGTCCAGGGGGTTGGCGGGGGGTGGCCGTTCCCCCAACGGGGAATTACGCGTAAACACCACCGCACACAAGTCGAATGATAAGTCAATTGTTGTCTACAATTCCCAATCGCCATACCAATGTTAAATAATGAACAGCGTCCAGTTGCAGTTGCCACTAAACAAACAATCGACATGCGATTCGCTCTACCAAGAGAAAAGGGGAATAAAAAAGAAAAGGAAAATTGAAAACTTAAGAAAATTGCAAGACACTTTGGCTCTCTGTTATTAACTGCATTCAGTTTCAATTTGCGGCTACGATCTAATTGTGCATTACGTCTTCTCCGTTACGCTCAATATTTACCCACGACACACACACCCACACACACATCTATCCATACACACCCACACGCATAGACACCCGCACACACATCGCTCAGAGTTAACGGAGACCTAGTCGAGTTTTATGGCCAACAATTGCGCTTAAGTGGACCCAACTTTACGAGCTCCCCCACTTGCTTCACTCCCCGCCAGCTATCGACTCTCGACAGGGCATTGGGACTTAGGCTTGGCCTGCTCGAGCTCCTCGCTGCCGTTGGCTCTGCTTGTTATAGAACAATTCAAAATAGCACGCAAGCCAAATCAAGTTATGTCGCATTGGAAATATATGTAAGTATGTGTGTGTGTGTGTGTGTGTGTGTGTACGTCTTCTTGTTGCCACTTCGATGTTGACATGCAAACAGTAGCTCGATGCGACAACAAGTGAGCATTACAAGTGGCAGCTGCTTGATCCAGTTGATACCCTGTAATTTGTAGCCAAAGCCACTTAATCACTGATGATGAGTGTTAAGGTGATGATGAGTTTGAAGCTAATTGGGTGTATAGCATACCCTGTACAATTTAATTACTCCTGTTGAGTAGTTCATGAAGTAAAAATTGTCTTTATTAACTTTTTAATTAATGACATTTTAATATTAAATAATTTTTTTTTTTTTTATTTTCTTAAGGTATTTAATATTATTTCGCTTTGTTGATTTTTCACTTCCAATTAGGTAAACTAATGTAAGAAAATATGTTGAAGACGTTTATAGAATATTTCATACAAAACCTGCTGATTACTTTTGTATTTTATCAACATTTAATTTTTTTTTTATTTGTTCAAAAATAACTAAATTTATTAGTAACATTTGGTCTTTGCTGCTTGGTTATTAAAATTAAAAGGGAAATATTAGAATATTTAAAACTATATGTAAAAACATATATATTTCCTGAAAAAAAATAAAATATTGCATTATATTATTATTATTATTATTTTTTTTCAATTATATTAAAACAAAAATTTTCATCTCGAAAGTATGCTACAAATTTTAAATATCAATTAAACTGTCTGAAAAATCTAAGAAGGATTTTAAATATAGTTGATAATAAATAATTTGATCAAGAAAACAATGCACTGCCCATTCTTGCACCCAGAGTGAATATATTATTAATCAAAACTTCCTATGCGGTCGCCAACAGCTTTGATTTCAAGCCAAGCCAGAGCGAACTAATATGCCCATTTAGAAGATGTTTGAGCGAGCGCCATGCATAGCTATAGCAATACCCGCAGACAGGTTGAGGCCACTGAATAAACAGTTGCCATGGGAAATTATTAGAGACAAATAAATTAAATTTTATAGCACAGCGGCACTGTAGGTGCCGACGATAGAGGGCGCCACATCGCCAGGCAGGCAGGCAGTCGGCTAGGCAGGGCATGGCTTGGCGTCGAATGGCATGGCTTGCTACAGGGTAAGCCAATATTTTATGACTACTTAATGCGTTGCTGCCGCGACTGGAGTGGCGTGGTGGGCGCACGGTGGGCGGGGTAAATCGTCAATACAATTTTGATTGCCGTTTCTTGGCAATTATGGATTTAGTCGCTTGTTTGGCTGCGCTTAATTGTTATTGTTGTTGTTGTTGTTCGTGCGCTTGTTGATTTTTGGGCAACAACTTTTGGTAAGTCTCAATACATATGCACGTGTGTGTGCACGTGCCAGGGCATCGGCCAAGCGCCGCACTTCAATTTCTTTCAACTCCATTAATGGCACAACATGCAAACTAAAAGTTAAGTTTTATGCCAGCCAACCCAGCAACAGCATAAACAACAACACGAAACAAAGCCCGGCGCACACACTCAACAAAGTTATTGGAAGTTCTGCTCCAGCCTCATCCATGCTCCATCTGCCGCTGTAGTTGTAGCTGACCATCGTCCAGTCTTTCAATTGAACAACCTACTTTTGTTTTGTTTTTTTACAAGCACTTTGCAAATATTTATGGGTGAAAGCAGCGTAAACAATAAGCTCATAAACTGCAGCAGCGCTGACGCTGACGTCGGCGTAGACGTTGACGTCGATGCAGCCGTAAAACGGGACAAAGCGTTTAAATCGATTTTCCAAAATGAATTATGTTTGCCTTTATTAAATACATCTGATATATATTGTATATATAAATGTTGTATACATGTATATATTTTGAATATATAAACGAACTACTCTATATATACATAGTTGTATATTTTATTAAAATTTCATTTATAGCAAGCAGTAGGGTATATAAGTTGTTGATATGTGTAATTAAATATAACTGAAAAATACTATTTTTTTTTTTTTAAATAAATATGACAAATATCTTGATAGTCTTATTATTATTATTATTTATTTTTATTTTTTCATCCCAAAAAATAAAAACAGAAATATTAAAGTCAAATCTGAATGAGTAAATCATGTCCATCTTTGCTAATAATCTAATATAAATTTTATTTATAAATACATATACATATTTATAATTTATATTACTTATATAGGGCATTTATTAGTCGTACCACCCGCAATATATAGTCATTTTTAATTTAGTTAACAGAGGAGCAGCACGATGAGCGCAAAGTGCGTCATTGTCGGCACTTTTTTTCATCATGTTTGTTTTTCACTTTTGTCACATGTCAAAGGATTCACGCACATGCATATATAGCTATGTGTGTACGTCAGGCTGTGTACATGTGTGTGTGTGTGCCTTAATGCTGGTCACGTGCTGCAGCAAATGCATTTTATAAATTAGCTAAATATTTTGGCAACAGTCTTTGTCTTGCTGCAGCACAGTTTGTCTCGACTATTTGCACAACATTCAGTGAACGAGAGAGATTCCTCATATTCTCGTTGTTGTTGACTAAATAGAAGGTAAAGCATATGCATGTGTGCGTGCGTGTATGTGTGTGAGTGTGGAGTGTAAGCATAGCAGTGCCATAATTAGAAGGCGTTGCTGCGTAAAATATTTCAAAATTTGCAGGTAAACAAGAGAGGCAAACGACCCAAACATGAACTCATAAACAGTGCTGCAATTAGATAATTTAACAGACAATACTAGAAGGCATAAATGCAATACACATAAATATGTGCATCTCTATACACATATATACATATATGTGCCTTTAATGCAGCTGAATGGCTGCATACGCATATCGCTTTAATGATAAATTTCCATTACAATTTAACTGCTAGTCATGCATAATTGTTCGTAATCATTAATACGAAAGCCCATTGAACTGATTATTGTATTTAGAGCTCACACCCGGCTGCTCTATCGTCCTCTCCCTCTCACTCTCCCTCGCATCTCTAATAAAGTGACTTTTCTGGCAACACAATGGCCACACAGGTACAATATGCCAACCTGCCCAACTAACTGATTGGCCCAAATGTCAAATGCAACTAAATGCAAATTTGTAACTATTTATCGAGCACAGAAATTTATCACCGACAAATACAAATGCAAATACACGAAAGGAAAAAGAAAGCTAACACTAACACTAATACTAACTCATAACAATGCCAATAACATTTACAAATTGCATTTTCATGTTAAATACGAATTGGCAGACTTTTCAATGCTCTATCTAAAAGTTTCCTGAACATTTTAGATTTAACAAAAATTGTTGTCTGGTTTATTAGCAATATTATTTATACTCATGGATGTATATATTATTATTTAGTATATAACTGTTCTAGAAATATAAATGTATATTTTATTAGAATTAAATACTATAAAAAATAAAAGAAAAAAAATTTTAAATGAAAATATTATAAATAAAGAAATATTAAAAAGTATCAGAAAAAATACATTTTAAAAAGTTTCATAACATAGTCGATTTTTTTTAGATTTCATATAATTAAAAAATTTATATTTATTTTTTATATAATTTTAATTTATTATATATTTTTCTAATATTGCTATTATATTAAATAATTAAAATTTTACTTATATATAATATATACATATGCATATTAATAGATATTTTATATATATATATATATATATATATATATATATATATATATATATATATATATATATTCACATATATTTTAAATATTTTCTACATACATATATCTAATATATTTATCATATTTCAGTATTTCAATATAAACCTATTGACTAAAGACCAAACAAGTTTATAATACATTCCTCAGATAAATATATTTATTTGTATGTATAATTTCTACATATTCTCATATGCAGATAAAACAAACTAAAGATAAGCCACACTGTCTGAGTATCGTAGAGCAAATCATTTCTATGTCAGACAAGACTCTACACCCGCTCTAGCTCAACCTGGAAGAAGCTGACAAATCATGCGACAAATCAGCTAAGAAATGCATAATATAAACTGAGATGCGATAGAGTGCAGCAAGAGCTAATTTACATGTGCACATGACAACATTTTCTATTGAACAATGTGTGCGTGAGTGTGTGAGTGTGTATGTGTGTGGGTGTGTGGCAAGTGCAGCAACTGTTTGTTGTATATTTGATGATTACCAACACACATTCTCTATCGACGTGACTAGCCCTGAAATATCACTCCGAGTGGCGTCTGTCCAGAGCGCACGTATTGAATGAGGCAGCAAATGTGTATGTGTGTGTGCTGCTGTAATCCTAATGAATCCTGCACCTATTTATTTTTCATTGTGGGAAATTGTGCAAATGCCATGACAACATTTCGTGTATAAGAGCGGGCAGCGAGCAGCTGTCACGCCTACTCCAGCTGCCACGCCCACTGACCAAGTGTGCGTGCGTATGTGTGGTTGTGTGTGTGTGAGTGTGTGTCCATGTACAATTGTTTAAATGTGCTGTTACAGCAACAAAAAACAAGACGAAATACGGAATTGTTTTTGTTGTTGTTGTTGTGTGTTAGGAATACAATAATGGCCCAGTTGACAGGGGGGCGGGGTCTGCGAATACGTTGAGTATTTGGCAGCAGCTTCATTGGCCTCATTGTTGCTGCCACTGCTGCTGCTGCTGCTGCTGCTTTTGGTTGTTTGTGTTTTACATGAGGCATTGTCTCTCATCAGTTTAATTAGTCGCTACGCTTTTGCTTTGCACTTGCTAAGGCCCAGGCTCAACAAAAATAATAAATGTTTGTATTTTGTTGCTGTCGCTGCTGCTGCTGCTGCTGCTGCTGCTGCTGCTGTTCTTGTTGTTGCTCTTGCTGTTGTCCTTGTCATGTCGGGACAACTATCCAACAAACTGACTGAGCCGAGCTACAGAGCTAACTAACTACCAAAACATCAGCCTCGACTCAACTCAAGACTCAAGACGCATCACATTTACTATTCGTCTGCATAATTCATGCAGCAGCTTCAATTTGCATTGAGAACACAGAGCAGACAGCAGCAGCGGAATGCCTAGGCGAGAGGGCAAGGGCAGAGCCTCTTAGAGGGGAATAAGTGCAATATGATGTGAAGTCAATAGCTTGTTCATAATTATGTGTTAGTTTTCTTTAAGGGAACTTGTGACTTGACTTGGAAATATGTAGATAATTGTATTGAAAAAGTCTTTAAGTGATATTAGGGAGAAAATTAACATTATTGCAACTCTAAAGCTGCTTCAATATGATAAGCTGAATAATAAATGTATAGAAATTGCATTTGCAATGATTTGACAGCCTGAACGCAATGCAGCTGGCTCTGGCCTCACAGCAGGTTCCCAGAAGGAGGAGGAGGCGGTCAGTCAGCTATGCTTTGAGGTAATAGGAGGATGAAGTGCTAAGGAGATTACTCTCAGCAAGCCATTGCTTCACAGCGCGCCTAACATGAAGTTTAATTAAGGGGCAGCGCAGCATATTCAATACAGATAATAAGGCAAGCCAAGCCAAAGATGAAGCTGAGCTGAATGGCTTGGCAGAAAGGCAGCTGATAGATATTAATTTACCAATTCCATTGGCTATCACAGCTTCAGCAATGCAGGTTGCCTAGCATATATATATATATATGTATATGATATATATGTATATATAAGATTAGCCGACAATTTACATAATTTGATCACATCACATACATATAGAGCTATACATATATTGAAACATTTCGCCCTTACATATCGAAATACATATTGAATGATCATAAGCTATGCCAGCTGTTATCATTCACAAGATTTCTATCAAAACGATTTTTTATTGACATAACACTGAGAATACAAATTTGAACAATATTTTGTGTTTATTATTTTTATGTATTTATTTTTTTTTTTTTCTTTTGCTTTTGGCACACCGTTGAAAATATTAGACACACTCTGTTTCTGTTTGTGATTTGATTTTTATCCCATCTGATATTTATTCAAAAAATATTTTCTAAGCTCCCGATGCCCGTGAGTTTGAATGCTCAGCTAAATGCTGCGCCATGTAAATTGATTTTCTATTTCCATTTCTATTTTGAAAAAGGTTTTGCTTTCTTTTTTCATAAATTTCCACGCCCATAGCGATTTATATAAAAACCACAGTCACAGACACGTACACACACACGCAGATTTTTGCCTTTTTAATGCATTTGCAATTGCCATTTGAACGGAGTTCAGTTTAGGGACATAAAAGCATCATTATAGAGAAGTTGAGGTTTGTTGAGATGCTGTGTATGTTACGTAACATTATTAAATTAATAGGGAAATTTATAAATATTTAAATCTATATAGAATATGTTTTCTAAATTTAAATGAATTTTTTTTATGAATGTTATAGTGAAACAAATTATTATTAAATAGCTAACTCTCATACATTATTAAAATCTCTGAAATAAATTTTGAAAAATAGTTTATATTTTTATACCCTGAACCCATTGAAAATGGGAAATCAGGGTATAATGGTTTTGTTAAAAGTATGTAACAGGCAGAAGGAGGCGTGGCAGACCCCACAAAGTATATATATTCTTGATCAGGGTGACGAGCTGAGTCGATTTGGCCCTGTCCGTCTGTCTGTCCGTCCGTCCGTCCGTCCGTCCGTATGTATGAACGCGTCGATTTCAGAAGATATAAGAGCTAGAGACTTCAATTTTTTTTTTAAATGTCCGTAATTACAGCGCGCATATCAAGTTTATCATTAAAAATCGATAACTCATCCCGATCTTTTTTTTATCGATAAAAAACCTTATCGAAAACCAGTTATAAAATTATATCTTCTACACCCTTATTGCTAGAGTCTCCAAATTTGTAATGTATGCTTATATGCAATTTATACAATTTCGGTTTTTGTTAAAATTTACCCCCCCACCCTTAAATTCACCCCCTCACCCTCACTTTTGTAAAAAGCGTATTTCAAATACTAGAGACTTGGGCTTTGGAATATACACACATATTCACCATATGATTACGCTCTAAAAGTTTCATTAAGATCGTATGTCTACAAAAGAAATTATTTAACAAATAAATTCTCATAATATTGCCCACACTGCAGCGCAGCCCAAGCGCAGTCGCTGCTTACTGCGCAGTTAGCAGAGCGCAGGCTTATGCGTGCGTGTGGATGCATGTGTATGTATGTGTGCATAAAAGTGCAGAATGATTAGAATATCAGCTTGGAGGGTTCAGGGTATCTCCTAGTCGAGCAGTCTCGACTGGAGCTTTCTTACTTGTTTTCTATTATTATTTCTGAAAATATTTTGGCGAGAGCATCAAGCTCTAGTCATATTCAAAATTGAAATGCATTTGGTTATTCGTTTTAGGCCAGCTAACAAACAGTTAGTCCATGAAAAATTCAATTTTATGGAACTAGTCTGGCCAACATAGAAATCAATTATATATCTGCGATTCCAACGATGCAGTTATGTTTGTGTGAACAACTCTTTCATTGGCTATTATTGTGAGTTTTTTTATGTTACCATTGAAAAAAATTTGCTTGCCTAAACAAATACTAACGCATATTGGCTAAACAATTCTTTGGTGAAATAAATTCAAATACCGGCCAAAAGTATGCAGAAATCCTAGTGTCTGGCGATTCGTATAGAAATGTGCATTTAATGGCAGGCGATTGCAGCAGCGTCAGAAATTGGCATTCGCTTCCGTTTAACTGCCTCGTTAGCTCGGCCATCGAAGGCACATAAAAATTGTACGCTCTCTGACTGAAAACGAAAACGCCAAGGCCAGCTTGCCACTACACATAAACCCGTCAGTCTCTGCATCAGCCCATCCCATGCCATGCCACGCCCTCTCTGTTTCACTCCACGGCCTTTGGCCACCTACATTCCCTCATAGATTTATCGCTTTTATGCGCTGAAAATCACATTAGCCGCGCATAAAACCAAAGAAGCGCGATAAAAATTTTTTTGAGAAGAAAAATTCATGGATCTGTGCTTCAGCAACACTTCAGCGGACTATCTTTCATAAAGGGTGTTCTTTTAAGTAGAGGATAAGCTGTAACGTTGTTAAAAGTACAATATATATTAAAATTTATTTTAAGAAATCACTTATAAAAGATAATTAACAAATAATGCACAATAAAATAAAATAAATATTTATGTTAAGGATAATATATTTATTTAAATTATTTGTAGCTAAAGTTTATTGTATTATAACAACACAATTTTTAGCTTTAATTACTAAATATAATGGGAAAAAAATAGTGAGTCAGCTTTAATATAAAATTATTTATTGTATATAATATTAAAAATAATAAATTTTTTTTTTTTTTTTTTTAGTTATCTAAACACCCTTTAAAATCGTCCTGTTGTTTCTAGTAAAAATCATTGCGAGATGGCGGCAAACAGAACGAAAGAGAAGGAAAGGTTGTGCGTTTGAAATAATAGGGGTGTCTGACTACCTAACCCCAATCCCATGGAGGTGTGGGTGGGGGAGGGTTGCTGGGGATCGAGCTAGTTGCACTTTGCCAATGGTGCACATGAAATATGAGTTAAGGAAATTGATGACAAACATTTCAACGTTTATTGCATAAAATTACCATAAAATATTGCACGCAAATATTTTTCTTCTTTTTCTGCGTTCTCTTGTTCCCTTTTTAGCTGTTCGTTATGAATTCTCTGTCGTTTTTCCACGTTTTCAGCCAGCAGCTTTTACTGCTGATTTTTCCACCAAACGGTTAAAGCGATCGACAAAAGCGCAAGGCAGAATAATTGCAACACAAGAAATTGTTACAGGATGCAGGACAACAGAGACAACAGTAGCCGCAGCAGCAGCAGCAGCAGCAACAACAACAACAATGAATAATTTAATATGCTTTAACACTGAACCAATATTCAGCTATTATCCAAAATTTACACAAATACATATGCATATGTGTTTGCTTGTATGCATGCATTTATTTATATTATGCATTGTTTGACGCCATTCGCAGGATGCTTTCGGGCACAAAGCTCAATGGGGCTTTGTCTCAGCTGGCAGCCATTTAATATTTGCCATATGAATTAATTAATTTTTAAAGAGCTGCTGAGTACACAATATCAAATACCATAATTTGAGTAAGGCAATCTAAAGCTGTTGACGCAATTCTGCTTGGCCATTCATTGTTTACGTAGTAATATTGCCACATAATGTTTTTTGCTTTGGAATGGAACGACCCTACGGGGCTGATTGTTTGATAGAAGCCAAAGGGTCTTCAAGAGTTAATGAAATTCGACATTTGAATTATCTAATAATAATCGATCTCGAAAACAGTTGAAGGTATTTATATAGGTGTCTAAATGTAGCTATATCTATTCTTGTATATTCAATTTAATTTTAAAACTCCACTATATAGTTCCCAAGTTTCATAACCAAAGGCAGCCAGCAGCAAATGAATATTTATATTCAAATATAATGGAAACAAATGAAAATGAAATTAAGAATACAATGAAAATTGTTTGACCCAGTTGAGGACTTTGCAACTTCTAACCAATATGAGAGTTGCATTTGATTTGAAATGGTAAATAGAGAGTAGTAGTTGCTACAGTGGCAGCTAGTTAAACACCTTGCAACAAAATGTCTGCATTGGCATAATTAAAAATATTACCAGAGTTTCCCCCCGGGACGCAGTCGTTGTTCGCCTCCACAGAGTTCCTTTGGCAGTGGCATCGCTGGTCAGTTCATATTTATCACTACCTGCACTTTATTTTCCAGCCACTATAAATTGTGTTGCAACATTATTTGACGTAACCAAAGTAATTTTAATTTTCAGTGCGCAGCACTCAGAAAGCAGCCAAGAATAGAGGGGTACAGAATGAGAGCGAGAGAGAGATAGTGAGAGAGAGAGAGAGAGAGAGAGAGAGTAAATGCTGTGGGCCCGGCAAGAGCAAGTGGCACTACAATGCACTCAACTGTAGCTGGGCGTGAGGGATGCAGGGAGACTGGTTGCTTAAGCATATTGTAAATAGACTGCATAATGAGCTGCGTTTGCTCTTTGAGACTGACAGGTGGAAATTGAGGTGAAAATGGAAGTCTGATGAGCCAACTGTGGCGGCACAGCCAGTGTGGCAAGGCAATCAGAAATTATAGCTTGCCACTAAATCAAATGACATCAAATGAAATGTAACGAATCGAAGTGGAAAATCGAATATTAATAATTGAAATTACCTGTTTAGGTAGCACAACTAGCAATAGGATCAGTTAGTTGAATGAAGGGACTGCTGAACGCGGAGATATCGTGCAGTGCAGTTTCAATAATTCGAACTAAGTTTTATGTATTTTCCCATAATCTTAAATCGACAGATTAGAAAATATATTTATATAAATTTATCACAAGTTCTCTATCTTTTTATACAAATTTACTAAATAGACTAGACCTAAAAAAAAAAAAAATAAATAAAATGGAACATATATATAAAAAAAATTAAAAATAAAAATTAATATATTTTTGAAATTTGTAATTTTATTCATTTTTAAAGAGTATTTTTAAATCTTCAGCTAAACAATTCATCATATTTTTACCATGCATCTCTTGGGCTGCTTCAATTGTCTCAAAATCCCAAGTTCTTTATAAAAGTGCTAAAGTTGGTTAGAATTTGACCCATTTTAATCATCATTAAAACTTTTTATAAGTTTGCTTAATTTTAGTTTATGTATTATTTATAATTTTTTAAAATTTATATTTCAATTCATTTATAGTATTTTATTTATATTTTATTTTTATTTTTTTCATTATAAATTCTATTTTACAAAATTACTGCCAATGTTTCACACCCTTTAATTTTTTTTTTTTTTTTTTTTTTTTTTTTTTTTTTTTTCAACTTCCTTACGCAAGCATTCCAGCTATCGCAGCGCTGCAATAATTCTAAGAATCGAAATTATTTGACATGTGGCTTACACTCCACTCTAGATGATTTTTGCATCAAAAGTAAAAGCTCATTTCATTTCTGTATTTTGATTTTAGCTTCATGGGGTAAATAATAAATATTTGACAAACCGAAATTGTCAATTCAACATAATTTCGTTTTGGCAAATGCTAAATCAATTAATGTAAAGCTAAAGCCAAAATGAAAAATGGCATGCAACAAGATCAACTCTAATGGGAAAAGGCTAGAGTATTCAGGGAGGTAGGTATTCGTACTTTATACCTTCTTGTATTGTCCCAAATTGAAAACAACAAATGTCAGCAATTTTATGTTCTAAAAAAGGCAACAAACAACGCAGACAAATACAATGTATAAATGATGATGCGGCTGATGATGAATGCATGTGTGACTGTCTATCTATGTGCTTGTGTGTGTGTGTGTGTGTGGGACATCTCTGCATGAAAACCATTGAAGTGTCTTTGTGTTGGTAGCCAAAGTGAATACTAAATTTGCATACGTTGGCTTTACGACTGACGTCGTCTTTCGTCTGTCCTCTCTCCGCCTTCCTGCTGCTCGTTTGCAGTTCGAGTTCCAGTTTTGGCTCACCAAATTGAGTGCTGCCTGTTGTTGGTTTGTTACTCTTCATCAGTTTTGTCCCAGCTCTGCTTTGCTCTGCTCAACGCTCATTTCAACTTTGGAGCATTTAGTCGACAACATTTCCAGCTCAACCACTTGATTGCGGCACTAAATTATATTATGGTCATTACGAAAAGCGAATACGTATACGAATACGAATGGAAATACGAATATGCATACCAGACTTGAATACATTTTGTATACAAAATACATTTGCTTGTGCATCTATTTGTTTTTGTAATTTGCATTTAAATATTTATTTAATTTGTTTTCGGAACTAAGCTAGTTAAATTATGAAAACTTGGACAAGCACAGTTGCAAATATTAACTCAAATATGAAATGCAAAAGTGCTAAATTATTTATGATAGAGGTTCGTTCAGTTGACTTAATAATTAAAATCACTGTGGGATTTATTCAAATATACATCAAATTTTTATTTGATTTTATTTGTATCCCTTTAAATTCAACAATCATATTTAAGGTGCATTAAACGCTCTAACATATTTTAATCTACAGCGAAAGCAGGTGTGTTTATTTTTTCTTCAACGCTCTTCTTAGAAAGTCACTTTGTTTTGATTGCAAAGGCGAATGCCCTCGCCATCTCTGTCTTTAGACGTTTGTTCACTCTTGTTGTTAATTGTTGCGACAGGCAGCTGCAACATATCCGCAGCAATACAAGCTGCAAGTTCGCCATTCACTTCAGACTACATACAGAGAAACAGAGATAGATAGAGAGAGAGAGAGAGAGAGAGCGAGCGAGAGATTGGAGGAGCCGCTCAGTCAGAGTCAGAGGCCACAAACTGTGCTAATTAGCGCAGACAAAGAGCTCGAAAAACTGAGGCAAGCTCTTTTGCGTTCTTTGGCAAAGGCGGGCCTGGCAGACATACTATGAGGAAAGCAGGCGCAATAATTACAACCGTTAAAGCACAAAAGGCAGCGCCACACACATGCGCACATATGCTGTGCGAGCATATATTACGCATACGCCATGTTGCACGTCTGCAGCTTTATGAGGCTGCAGCATTATTGCCGCTGTTGTTCTTGTTGCCTGTTGCCGCTCAAACAAAAGAAGCTGCATACAATGATACAAAATAAAAAAGTCGAAACAACAAGAAAAACAAAAATAAACAGAGCCCGGCTTTGGACAATGCGTCTGATTCAAACACGAAGTCAGAGTCGGCTCGAATAAAAGCTTATTTACAAGGCTTGTGTTAATGCAGCTCGCGGCTATGCAGCACGGACTTTTGTGGTGTCATTTATTTATTATTATTATTATTATTATTATTTTTTCTCCAATTTGGGTTTTCAACTTTACTTCACGGAGTTTATTAATGCAGCCTCTCAGCTGCGAGAAAGTAAAAAGCTTTTACACTCCATATGTGAATAAAATCAAAACTTAAATAAGAAATAGATATTTATGTAAAAGAAAACCCAATGAATGAAATAGTTAAATGAAAATACAGTTAAAGCAATTTTTATTAAAGAAACAAAATAGTAAAATAATAATACTCGGCAAATGCTTAAATTAAATCAATTCTTATATAAACTGTTTCCAAATATTTTAGAATATTATTTTATTTATACCTAATATATAGATGTAAATCAAATTATGCAAAAAATCACTTGACAATCAAGTAAATTATTATATAAGCTGTTGCACAATACTGTGGAAAATGTTTTCCCACTCAGTTCGTAAGCCTTTTCCATTAACCGATTACCTTTAATGAAACTTTCGCCTCATATATCATTCTTTCTTATGCTCTCGGGCTGTGTGCGTGCGATCTACGTACAGGCTCAACGCTGGAAGCTTTATGTGTGTGTGTGCCTGTGTGTGTGTGAGTTACAGGAGTGAAACTGTTGTTGCATAGTGCGTATAAATTATGTAAAGGGCATCCATAGACGAAATCAGATTCCATGAATTTGCATTTGCACCTAAAAAAAAAAAAAAAAAAAGGAAACATGCGAAAGCCCAAGCGACGAATCACGTTCCCATGAAATACATATATATAAATATACATATAAATGTATATATATAATGTTATATACATGCATTTGCATCGAGGAACAGGCAGTCTGCATATCTCTATATATATACATATATATGTACATGTATACATGTGTATGCTGGGAGCTGCCTAAGCTTAAGTGCCATTAGGCATTGCAACTGAAGGCTCCGTAGAGTGCTACACAGTTGTTGCGCTCTATGTGTTTGTGAGTGTGTGTGTGTGTGTGATGTACCTTGGCATGCCTCAAAAGTAGCATAATGCATATTTAAAGAGTTGGCTGGCAAGTGCCAAAAATCGAATATTTTAGTCGAACGCTTCACTTCAGCCCCGGCGTTGGCCATTGGCTGCAGCTGCTACTGCTGCTGTTACGACTCCTGCTCTTGCTCCTGCTGCTCCTGCTCTCCCATGGGTCACAACTTGCCACTCAGCGGCACCAGCAGTCACTGCCTAACGGTAAACTGCTTAAGTGCATAGGCAGCAGCAGCAGCAGCTTAAGTTGCGTCCCCAGCTTGACTTTTTATGCACATCAAATATGGCCTAGTGCTTTGCATGGAAAGAGTTTTGGGCAGTTTAAGAGTGACAGAGACCGGGGATTGCTCTCAGACAAAACATTGGCCTACAATAATGCATACATATGTATATTGACTTTATGGAAACTAGAAACTGATTTGTATTTCCTGAAACACATTGAAAATGGGAGCTCAGAAAGGAGCTTAGCGCAGGTCAAGGTATTCCTAGTTGGTCATTCCTTATTGATGAATTGTTATGTGTTGATTTTCATAAAAGAAAGCTACGCATATGAATTTTTGTCAAATGAAAATCTGTTTTCATATTAGTAGTTCTGTTTATATTCTCATTAATAATTTTGACAAAGATAGTAATAAATAAATTTAATATAATAATATTAAGAATGAATAGATTGCATATTCTTTATAGTCTGCATAGGTACGCTATAATTTTAGTATTTAAAAAAAAAAATAAAATAAAATAAAAATTCAACATAATTAATTTCAATTTGTTTAATTATTTGCAATGGCTCACAAATGACGATTGGTTAAAAGTCAAAGATGGGCAACGAGATAAATAAATTTCTACAATGCGCAAAATGCGTGGTCCTTAAATAACTTGCCAACATTTGTGTCTGTGTGCGTGTGCGTGTGCGCGTGCTTAACATGCAAACCACAATAAAATGCATATGTCCGAATGTTGGCTATAAATTTTATATTTTACAGCAGCCACTTGGCCTTTTCTGCCTGCCACTTGAGTAATTAAATTCAGCAGCGCGACGTGCTGCCGAGCAAAGGCTGGGATGGGTGGGGAGGGTGGTGAAAACAATTTGGGGCGTGGCATTAACGCTTTGTGGTTAACATTTTTGTGGTTAAATGAATTTAAAACGCGCATCGCGCGCTTGCCAGGTGCAAAGTGACAACAACAAATTGCCGCCTTTCAGTCTTCAGCGATGGGCCAAAAAGAACGCTGACATATGGAAATATTCAGATGGATGGTCCAGACCATCTGCATCAGCCAGACACCCAACCAATCACCCAGCAACCAACTGGTTCGTGCTGACTGCCAGAGACGAATTGCTGCCCATTGACATGCAAATTGTGCGAGCGGCAACAACTGCAACAACAACAGCAACAGCAGCCACAACAAAAACAACAACAATATATGTTCACAGTTGTTGGTTTATTTTATTTATTTATTTATGCTTTTGTTAAAACTATTTGATACCCTTTAAACGGCTTTAATTTTATTATCAACGGCACAATATTTAATTTAATATATTTTTCTGCAGCATCTTTCAATTTAATTTATAAACTATATAAAAAAATTTTATTTATATTTCATATATGCGCAATATTAATACAATATAATATATGTATGTATATATCACATATAAAATAAAAATAACATTATGTTCAGTGAAGCATTATACATATAAATGTTTCCCTGCTGAAGAACTTTTTGAGTTTAAATTAAATCAAATACCGTAAATATTAGCTATTAATTATATTTAATTTGAGTACGTAGGTCAATTCTAGTTCTGGACCTTGCAAATTGGCCCTAACTACCCAGCTAAATGCATTTTCATTGTTAGTTCAACCCACACGTGCGTTTATTATTATTATTGGCATGCGCTTTTGGCTGGCTGCGAACTGAGTTGGCATTTACCAACACTGGCACATCGCTTCACATGTATTTTTATTGAAAATAATTTCAGTTCTTTGGCCCCAACCGCTGCCAACGCCGTCTCCTCCACTTGCCGCCTCCTGCTACTGTTGCCGCCTCCTGCTGCTGTTGCCGCCTCCTGCTGCTGCTACTGCTGCTGTCGACTGATGAACTTAAATTGACACTTGCTGGAATTTCGATTCGTTTTGTTTGCATTTTTCATTTCATTCGTTTATTTCTCTTTCGCTTTTTCACGTGCGCATTTTTCTACCTATTTTAATGTAATTTATTTGCAGTTGTAATTGCTGTTGTTCTTGTTGTTGTTCGATTCACAGTGCAAAAAAAGAGAAATAATATAAAACAACGAATGCAAATTGTTTCTTTAATTGAATCATTTTGGTGCCACGCGTCGGCTATGCCCAACAGGCCGTTGGCCGATATTTTAACATTTATTTACAATAATTTGCGCTTATCATGCGTTTGCAATTAAGAGCATAAAATAATTATTAATTATTGTGGCACGCATTATACAAACTATTTTTGAAGATATTGCGAGGTGAGAGCGCAAAGCAATTAAATTAATTGCAATGTTTTATATCCCCTGGAAATGTTTCAATGGTTTGATCAGATTGCTATACAATACAGATAATTATTTAAGCAAACTGAATTTTAAGAGATCAGCATTAAAAAGTGGACTGACTTTTATATAGAATATGTAAAATGAAATGAAGAATTTATTTCTATTTAACTTATAAATTATTTATACAAATATGCAAAATAAAAAAAAAAAATTTTTAAATTAAAATAAAAATAAAATTTACAGGGCATCTTTTTGTCACTCTTATCTGCTTAAAAAATTATAATTATTTCAAGTTAATCTTGTTAACTTCGTTTTAATCAATTCAATTAAGTTTATTGCGATCAATTGTTTTAATTGAGTTAAGTTGAATATAAAATGTGGAAAATCGTATTTCAATAATAAATCTGTAGCAAACAAATTAAAATAATCATCATAGATAAAATCAAAAATGCATATATATTTTTATTTTAATTTTAATTTAGAGAACAAAAGAATATAATTATATATATATAATAATATGTGTATAATTATTATGTGCATACATTTGTTTTTGTAATTGCATTCAATTAAAAATTACTTAAACATACCGCTCAAGCTAAGACCCAACTAAGCCCGACGTATGTATGGAAAAGTCGCCAGGAAAAACGAAGCTCCACTTGTCGGATTTTAATGCTGAGCTAAGAGAAAACTACAAAGCAAGGCAGGAACAAAATAAAGCACTTGTCGCGCTGAAACTAAGTACAACAACATAACACAGCCAAACAACGACTAGAACTTGAAATGGGGGGGTGGAACAAAAAAATACGGGGGAAAAACCCGAAAGACTTTTCCTCGTTGACTGTTGTCTGTTTGCCAAGTTTTCTAGCTCTGCATGATAAATGCGGTTTTTTGATGTGCTTTGTGTCCGGGTTTTTGCTATGAAGAATTATTTGCACAATAGTTAGGTGCTCAGTCGTATGTGTGCCTGTGTGTGTGTGGGCGTGGGAGTATGTATGTGTGTGAAAGATGCTTTTAGGAAATGCGAAACAACATTCATTTCACACATCATTTGCGGCTGCAGCCTAAATGGAGTTTGTTGAACTTCCCATACAACTTCCTCCACCAACTTTGCATTAGAGCTCCACATTTTAAAAATTCTGCATAGCCAAAAGTTATTTTTAAATATATTTAAATATATATAGACTATAGTGTATTTAGCTGAGATCTACTCTAATTTGTTCTGCTTATAAATTCTCAATGCGAAAACTTGCCGGCTCACCCCTTCGATGTTGCAACGTTGTTGCAACTTATTGTTGATCTCCAGTACTTATTTTTGTGCTATTGCTTCAGCTTAGGGACGTGGCAGGTTGTCAGGGCAGAACAACAAAAAATGAAATAAAATAAATAAATAAACATTGGCACAGTGAAGTGAGTGAGTGGCAAACGTTGCTTGGCTTTCAATTAGATTATAATGCAAGTGCGGTGTGCTCGGATTACACAATAAATGAACTGGGCTGAGAACATGCATCTGCGTAGTACTTGCAAGAGAGAGCTGGTTGCACTTTACAACTAATTGGCCTAATGAAATGCTTAAGCTACAGAAAGTTGATTCTAAACGATTTAAATACAGAGAGGAGCACTCTTCTGAGAGCTGTGATGACTACGAAGAGCAATACGATAATCCTATTATTTCATTTAATTTTCAGCCAATTATATTTCCATTATTGCTTATTAACTAATACGATAAACTTTATCGATAGACCATTTTCATTATTTTATTAGCGAATTGAACAAATTTATTGAATATGGACAATTTTGCTAAAGTTGGATTATTTATTATCTTATATATTCATATATATATCGATAAATATCGTTATCGTTGGATTATTTGTTATCTTATATATTCATATTTTATATACTCGATAAATATCGTTATCGTTAGGTTGATTAGTTAGATTATATTTAATATTTTTTATCAAAAAAGTGATCGATAAATTATAATTTTTATAATAATGAATAATCTCGTTTAAAAAACAATTTGAAATGACTCCAAGACATCTTAGCTAGTATTAATATTTAGTTTCGATAGATGCTTTCTTATTTATTTCGTACACATATATCACTTTTATTAATGAATTTTTAGTTATCAAAGGAAAATACTATTTCTCGCCCGTCCTATCAAAAGCAATCTAGTTCAGAGGGAACTTTCCACTAGTATTGCTGATTAGCCCAGTTTTGTTAGTTTCTTTGCCTAGCACTCCGCTAGCAATTCCTTTTCGCAACTCTATTTGTGCTTGGTAAACTCTTTGGCATGCCATGCGCTGAATGTTAAAATTTCAGCTAGTTAGCGCATAGCGACAATGAAGGCACATCTGGGGCTGCGCTGCAAAGTATGCTACTCTTTACAAATCACTTTGTCAGACACAGATGTCATGTGTCGCCGCCGCCGTCTGTCAACACGTTGCCCGTCACCCAAAAATTCGAGCCATTGCTGCGTGGCATTGAGGTTTACCTCAAACCCTCAATTTGACAGGCGACAGGCTGTAGCTGCACTTGTAGCTGTTGCTTTGTTGTTGTTGTTGCTGTTGCTGAAGTTGAAGCCCGAGACAAATTGTTGCAGAGAAAATTTCGCACTTAAATTTGTGCCGGCAATGTCTTTAAAGAGCTGTATAAAAGCCACAGACAGAATAAAACATTGTCAGAAACAAAATACAAAAAAAAAAAAAAAAAAAAAAAAAAAAAAAAACACACACACATCAAATTATTACTTAATTATACTTAAACGTCGATTACTGCGGGGACACAGCTGCTATGCGATCGTCCAATATTTGCTGCGAATGTCCGCACGTTGAATTCATTAGAAAATAAATAACAAAATATTTGTAACTTGGCTAAATTGGTCACGTCGCCGGCTCTGTGCTCAGGTATAAAGCGGATATTGTAAAATTAAATTGATTCTCTCTCAATTTCTCTTCTCATTCTTACAAACTGTTTGTCTGCCTGTTGCCGCGTGCCTCTTTGTTGTTGTTGCTGTTGTTGTTATTGTTGTGGCTTTTATTTTTCATCCAGCTCGAGGGGTGCACGGAGCATAATGGAAACGGCATATACAATGTGCATTTATATTGTGGAATAAATAAATCTAATGCCTGTTCATCATTTTCAGCAAGAAAATGTTACAAATTTACGTGACAGATTAGAGAGAGGCGCACGCACACAGAGACAGAGTCAGCAAACGAGCGCCGATGAGAGAGAGAGATAGAGAGAGAGACAAGATGTATTTTTCTTCCTTTTTTAATAAATTTCAAATGAAGCTCAGAGGCGACCACAAAATTGAAGTCAGCCAAATTAAATGCGCAATAAATGCGCATTCCGACAGTATCAAAGGAATAAATAAATAAATAGAAAATAACAAAACAAAAAAATGATGAGTTTGCTAAATGATTTAAGCAACTAAGCTGAATTAAAATTAAAAAAGAAAAGCAATGGGAATCCACATTTCAAAGAAGTGCTGCGGAACAAACGTGCGTCACTTAAGATTTTTAGAAATTAAGACAAAAATATTTATCAAAAGCTAAATATTGTAGTTCTAGTGCGTAGTGCTTGGTTTATTAATAATTTATATATAGCAAAAACATTATAATATATATTTCTATATTATTATAATATTGAGCATATTTTACCGTTAAAATGAAGTATTTTTAGCATCATATAATTTATAATTAATTATTAAAGATTGCATTTAATTTTTCTTATTTTAATATTTATAAAACCATTTTAAATTAATTTTTCCAAGCAATTGTATGCTAGCATATTTTATTATTTTATTTAAATTTTTTTTATATTTTTATATATATTTATTATATATTTTTTATGATTACATTATTTTTTTATTTATTTATATATTTATTTTTTTATTTTATTTTTTTTGTACCATTCTAATATTACTAATTAAATTTAATAGAATATAATATAATATAAAAAATTAATAGGTACACATAACATAATTTATATTAAAATTATTAGTTTTATTTTATTAGTTTATATAATTAAAAAACATTTTTATTTGTTTTAATACAACTGTTCAAGCCCTTGTATTCAACATTTTCTGTCTACTAATTCTTCCCTTTAATAAACTTAAGGCATCTAATTAGCACTGATGGCATCTGTATATTGATCAATGCTTCCAAACTATTCCAGCAATACATTCAAGTTTCGCGCAATTGAATTCCATTTGGATGCTGTCAACAAGCACATCAAAAACAACAGCAGCAGGAATAAAAAAAATAAATAAATAAAAAACAAGGAAAACCAAAAAAACATACCAGCAAAAAGCAATCGAAAATGGAAATGGGCATCTGTATGGGAATAGTGGCGTGTTCGAGGGGGGCTCCAGATATGGCAAACAAGCGCAACAATATGTTGCAATTGTCTGGCAGCGAGCGTTACAAAAGTGAAATTCTAACATCATCACGTAGGAAGCTGGACGTAAAAACTAAAAAGAAGAAAAATGCCAAAAAAATGCCGTAGTCGAAGTAGTGGCAGTGGCAGTGGCAGTAACAGCGGTCGTTGGTTTCTGATTTAGCCAAGGGATATGAGTGTTACCATCGCCGTTGCCATGACAATCGCAATCACAACAAGAACAACTCGCAGGACACTGCGAAAAACAACTCGGTCTGTATGATTGTGCAGGAGAGACCGAGAGAGGGAGAGTCAAATAGAGAGAGAGTGAGCGAGTAGGCGAGAGTGTGCGAGAGCATCCAGAGCCAAGTATCACAATAATTGCCTTGACGAGGATGAGCTTCAGCGTTCTCATATGTGCTGCAATTTGAGACAGCAGCAACAACAAAAACAACAACATGAGTAAAAAAAAGCTTATTCTGAAGCTGAGATACTCTTGCTAAGACTGAGAGCTTAGAGCAAATAAGTCACTGGACTTTTAGCTAATAGGACCAAAAACGAAAAAGTATTATATTACAAATTGTGCATCAATTTTATTTTTAGCTAGAGTTAATCTTATATTTTTTGAAATATAAGCACATAAGTTGAAAGTTCGTTAGGAAGCGAAGGCCGCATGACAATAGGGAGTTGGTAGGGAGTTAAGCTCATATAAATCTTTACGTGAAAAAAAAAACAATCACAACTCTGCTGGAAAATATTTGCTTAATAAATATATAAATATAAAAATATATTTATTTATAAAGGGAAAAATATATATAAATGTAAAAAAATTTGAGTTTGCTAAGCTATTACATTACATACATTAGATAATGAAATATTAAAAAAAAATTTTATTGGCTTGTAGTTATTTATATATATATAAAATATAATTGTCACTTGGTAAAAAAAAAAAAAAAAAAAAAAAAGAAAAAAAAAAAAAATTGCCAAAAATAATTGTTTTTATTGAATATGGTATATAATTAAATGTATTATTAAAATATATATTTAATCGATATGTATATTTTTCAAATTAAAGAAAATACTTTAACTAATTTTTTACATTCAAATATTGCTCTTCTCCTCCTTCAATTTGTTCAACTAGACTACAAAATTGCAGATACTCTGCTCGTGTCTTGAACAAGGTCACAACAAATTGGCCGCCAAATAGAAGTATAAAAAACAATACAGCAACTACAATTCACAGTAGACAACAACAACAACTGAAAAAGACAGCGTCTGAGGATATTTCTGCCGGCTGATTGCAGTCGTTGTATTTGCGCTTTTTATTGTTGCCCTCTGGCAGTTGCTGGAGCAGCGATGCGTAAATTTTGAACTTTTCAAATCAAGACACACTTTTCGCTTTGACTAATTTTTGACATGACCTTGAACTTTGTAGAGAATAGAAAGCCCCATCATTATCAATCAAGTGAAGCAAATAAAAATTTTGCATCTGATGTAAAGTTGATTACAAATATTAAGTATACGCCCCGGAGAACTGACCAATGCAACAACAGCAACAGCAACAACAACAGCCAAAGCAACTGCAGCAATCATAATAGCAAATGCTGACTTTTAATCATTTTCACACTTCGTCTCACTTGGCTGGCAACATGCTCGTTAATCTGTAAGTCATCAGCGTTAATTTGCTTCAACAGCAGCCAACTGCCAGCTGCCAACTGCCAACTGCAGCCAGTAGCAACTGGAGAAGAACAAGATGAGGAAAGAGTAGTAGTCCAAGTTGAGCAAATATTGCGGAGCTGTTGCCAAGGAAATCGCTCTTTCCATCCACTTTAATACTGCTTTTATGCAGTCGAAATTTAAGCGAATTAAATATTAAATTCATTTTCATTTCTGGACAAAATGTGACATGACATTTATATACTAGATATGCAAATTGTCAATTAGAGCATTAAGTGGTGTGGATCCAAAGTATTTGTGTGTGTTGATTTGAAACACGAATGCTTGCATATCAAGCTAGTTATGTGAGCTTGTTAACTGCATAATTGAAATCTCGCATATTCGCTCGTTTAGTTGGATTGAGCAACGGAGCGTGGGAGAACTTTAGCGACTCAGTTAATAACCTCTCATAGATACGCACTATCATCAACTATGGTTCATTCTCTTTCAGTTATTATCCCTATTTCTATTTCATAGATTGGCACTATCATGCACTTGGATACCCTTGTATTCTCTTCAATACACAGTGGGCGATTTTAATAATTTGACACACATATAATAAATAGTTTTATGTAATATTAAAAAAAAAAATAAAATATATATATATATATACGTGGGATTTTTACTAATGTTTTTCAAGTAATACTTTCATAGGTTATTTATTTCTTAAAATTTTATAAATTAAAATAAGTTAATTAAAACAAGTAAGAAAGCTCTAGTCGAGACTGCTCGACTACGAGATCCCCTGAACCCTTGGAGCAATAGATATTTCCATCATTTTTCGCGTCTTTCAGCTTACACAAGAAACACGCACACACACACACACACAGGCACGTACGCACACACAGGCACACATACACACACACGCATACAGACACACATACACACACACACACGCATACACACAAACGCATACACACACACATACACACACACACATACACAAACACATACCCACACAAGCACCCACGCATAAACACGCATGGGCTGCAGTGTGCGCTTACTATGAGAACTTAATAGTTTAATAACTTTTTTTATGGACGTACGATTTTCATGAAACTTTCAGGTTATGATTATAACATGAATATGCATGTAATTGCCAAAGCACAAGTCTCTAGTATTTGAAATACGCTTTTTACAAAAGTAAGGGTGAGGGGGTGAATTTAGAGGTGGGGGGTAAATTTTAACAAAAACCGAAATTGTATAAATTGCATGTAAGCATACATTAAAAATTTGGAGACTCTAGCAATAAAGGTGTAGAAGATATAATTTTATAACTGGTTTTCGATAAGGTTTTTTATCGGTAAAAAAAGATCGGGATGAGTTATCGATTTTTAATGATAAACTTGATATGCGCGCTGTAATTACGGACATTCTAAAAAAAATTTGAAGTCTCTAGCTCTTATATCTTCTGAAATCGACGCGTTCATACATACGGACAGACGGACAGACGGACAGACGGACAGACGGACGGACGGACAGACGGACAGACGGACAGACGGACAGACAGACGGACAGGGCCAAATCAACTCAGCTCGTCGCCCTGATCAAGAATATATATACTTTGTGGGGTCTGCCACGCCTCCTTCTGCCTGTTACATACATTTCAACAAAACCATTATACCCTGATTTCCCATTGAAAATGGGTTCAGGGTATAATTAAAATTTTATGATTGCAATGCAGTTAAGTACAGACCTCAACTTATGCAGCTATTATCTGCATCTCTATATCATAGACAGACACTATCATCGCTAAGACATCCTTTCGTTCCTTACCCTGTAGCCTAGTACATAACTCAGCTCACACAATTGTTAATTATTTATATATCTCTCTCTTTCTCTTGTAATCTACCATTCCACACTACTTTCCAGTCAAACTTCAACTCTGCACTATTTCTACAACTATGCATAACATTAAATTCCATTGCAAAAAATAAATAACTAAATCAATAAAATAAAATAAAATATTGGCAAATATTTAATCATTTTAATAACCTGTCAGTTTCATGATCGAATGAATTATTAAATATGAGCGCAAAGGATTTACATTCATCTACTTTTTACACTTTGATTCCCTGCGGGCTATGCAAATTCGTTAAGTCCATAAAAGTCAATAAAGCCCAATAAAGTGAAATCCTTCAGTGGCAAAAGGTGTATGTCTAGACAATTTCTTAACTTTATCTGTTTTTTTTCCTTTTTTGTTTTTCTGATTCAGATTTTATTTGCTTTTTTTTTTGCATGGTTAAAATCGTAAGAGAAAACACTTTACAAGCTCAAACTTAAGTTTGTTTTTCTTCAATTCATTTTTTTTTCCCCCATCTGTTCGTTCGGTTTGTATTATTACCCGCAGCTAATTTTGCAGCGTCAGCTTTCTGGGCTTGTGCTCTCAGCAATTGCTGCTTGAGTCGATCCATTGTAGATTTTTGCTTGGCTGAAAACTATAGTTTCCTTCGGCCATTGTTTTACACAATACAATGGGCTGCGCCCCAAAAACTTGCCCAATTTCGGCTTGCCATGCTTCACATGCAGACAAACAGCAGGAGTACGAAAGAGCGAGAGGGAGAGATAGAGAGAGAGCGAGCAAGACAGCTAGATGAGCTGCAGCTTGTTTTTGCAAGCCCATAGCCCAAATGGTCTGTGGCCCAGACACATTTTCGACTTTTTTGCTGGGTCGCTTAGAGGGGGGCGCCCACCTCAATTAACATGCATTCAATGCATGCCAGAGCAGACTCTTTTGCATGTGCTTATCTCCATCGTTTAATCAGCGCCTTTGTATGCACTTTCACTTGCGCTCTTTTTGGCCTCCTGCAATTTTCAATGACACTTCAATACAACACACACCCACACACACACACACACACAGAGAGAAAGAGATGAGTCAATGCTGTGCTCTTATCACAGCCCACTTAAGGGTTGTTAACAGCCCCCGCTCGCTACCCCCTTTAGCCAGCATATTTTCCCTATTGGAGGCGTTTCGCCTATTTTGCACCTTTTGCCAGGCAGACATTGTCAAAATTCATAATTGAACAGTTTTGCCCTAAGCAACTAGATGTGTCTGTGTGAGTGTCTGTGCGTGTGTGTATGAGTGTGTGTGTGTGCTAGTCAAGTGCTTTTCCAGTGCGCATTTGCTAGTCGAAAATCTTTCGTTAATAATTCAAGAGCTTTTAATGTCATGAATATTCATAAAATTTTGAGCATGATTTGATTTTATTGCGTATTTTACTTTGTCGTCAACAGAAGCAGCAGCAACAGCAGCAACAGCAGCAGCATCAATGACAACAACAACCAGAGCGCATTGAGACAATGAAAAAAGGATGCTTACAACACACACAGACACCCACACACACACACACAGACAAGCTGAAGCACACACTTGTAAATCATGCGCTGATGGGATTGTTGTCTATGATATACGATTTAAGTGATTTTTCCGATGAATTTTCTGCTTAGTTGATTTTTGTCCTTAAAAAAAAAAAAAAAAAAAAATTAAGTTTGATATTTATGGTGCTAGTAGAATAATTTAATTATAATAGGTTTAAGTGGCGTTTGATGTGACACAGGATTTAGTTAATGGACAAATGCTTAGAGGAAAAATCCATATATTTAAGCTAAGCTGATTTATATCAGCATTTAAACATATTTCATATTCAACTGGGAACAAATATTGAGTAAGCAGCTCAAATTTAATATTTAAATATTTATAAATTCAAGCCAGTCAAAGAGAATGCAAGAATTAAAGCGAGACGTCAGCAGAAATTTATTTTAATTCAGCACTTATAAATTATACGCTTTATTAAGAGGCTTCACAAGTATTTAAATAAAACTAAATCTATAAAATATATAAATGTATGTATAAGTATTCAGATGTATTTGAATAAAACTAAAATATATTTAGATATCAGCACAAATAAAAATGTACAAATATTTATTGCTTATATATATTTATATATTTATATATATTATTTACAGATTTCCAATTCCTTTCATCACATTCCCTTTCTCTTCTGTCGATCAACTTTAAAGCATAAATGTTCCTTTACCCAAGTCAACATTTGCATTTGACTTTTCTTGCTTTCTCAGAACGTTAAATCACAATATCATTTTAACAAAAGCTCAACATACCGTTATTTAAGTTAACATGTCTTAACTTAACTTGTCTTGCGGCCCCGCCGCCCTTCCCCCCTTTGGACTCGTTCACCACGTTCGCGCTGTTGCCAACAAACAAGACAACCCTTTAGAATTTTTTACGACCACACGTGCGTTTTGTTTTTCCGCTTCCCTCACCTGTCCGCCCCCTAGCCCATATTTGCCTTTCTGCCTCTTTTACCACTTGCACCTTTTCGGGTTTCTTTCTTTTTTTTTTCTTGTTTTTTATTCCTTTATCAGCAAACGACGCACAGTTCGCGAATTTCTTTTTAAAGTTTCGCATGGCAACTCGTAAATTTAGTGGAAATTGTGTCGTAAAATATATATGTATATCGGTATGTGAGTGTAGGACGACCAGGTGCGTGCCAAGGGAATCAAAATGCTCAATTTCTTATCGATTTTCATAGCATATTGATGTGGGGAAGGGGAAGGGTGATGGGGAGGGGGAGGGGAGTGGTGTGGATATTGCTCATTCTCGGCTAATCATTGCGAGTACTTTGCTATTCAGTTCAAGTCCATTAAATGGCTATTTGCTTATCAATTTTTGTGTCAGTTAGTTTTTCTTTTTCCAGCCACTAACAAAAAGCACCCCCTCCCCCCGCTGCTAAGACGCAACGACCCCTTTACAAAAGCAATTGTCGCATTGTTGTTGTTTATGGCAACGAATAATTTGGGCACTGGCCATTCAGAGTTGTTCATGCATGGCCAATACGTGACAGTCGCGTCTTTTGTTGTAATTGCGAGCTATGCTAAAAGGACTGCGAGTGGTTTGGGTGTCGGGCTGGAGCTGAAGCTGGAGGGCCTCCGCACTCAAATGAAATCAAATGATTTGCCGTGCAACTGATTTATGTTTAATTTATAGAGCTGGCTGCCGGCCTGACCGGCATGCAAATAAATTTCAAATGCGATGAAGACATAAACTCGACTCGGCCCAGAGGCGAAACTACAAACGAGGCCCAACAAAGCTTTGACACAGCAAAATAAAAAAAATAAAAATGATATAAAACAAAACACACAGAAAAATACTACACAGAGAGAGAGAGAGAGAGAGAGAGAACGTTAGAGAGTAGTAACAGCGTCTGCTCAGCTAAATAGAGTGCTGAATACGCGACAGACGAACCCGAGAGAGCGAGTGAGAGAGAGGGAGGGAGAGAGGGAGAGAGACAGACCCGACAAGTTGACCAACTTTTTGCTTGCGGTAGGACAGGACCAACGAAACCGAAACTGAAAAACTGGAGCAACAGCAGCTGCAGCAAGTGCCGGCATTTTCCGTATAAGAGAGCACTACCGAAAGAGCATACTCGACTGAGAGAGAGAGAGAGAGAGAGAGAACGAGAGAGTAAAGGCAGAGGCGACTGAATTGGTATAAAAGGCATAAACTTGGGCACGTTATATTTTGAATTGAACACAGCATAAATAAGCCAGTAAAAACTAACACAGAAAAAAGGAAAGCTGTTTAGATGTATTATTTGTTCTATTAATTCAATATAGTGTATTTTTCTGTTAATTTAATATAGCTAAAACAATTTTTTTTTTTTTTCAAATTTTTGTTTATATATTTTTAAATATTTCATTCTTTGATAATAATATGGCAAAGGTATATTTTTAATAATAAAAGATATTTACTTTATTCCTAATACTGAAAACAGAAAATATAGACAAATTTTAGTTATTTCTTAATAGCAATGTGTCTTGGGTGGAAATAAAATACAAATAAATATTAACTGCAGTTAGTTATAAGTAATGTGTTAAAGTCGCTTATTAAATATAAAGAAATTACAAAATAATGCATCCATGCTAAATTTATTAATTTATTAGATATTAAAATTAGTACAAAATTAAGACAAATCTAAGAATTAAGCACTGGCCACTGGGGCCTTCTTTAGTTTCTATGTAAAAAAATAATTATATTTTATGGTCTAATTTAATGTTTAACAGCAAACTTTTCTAGCTTGCCTAAGGTTTGTGTCATTGCTAAAGCATGTAAACCCTTTTGTATGGAAGCATAGTAAACCTTGATAGAAAATAAATAATGCAAAATAATTAAAAAAAAAAAAAAAAAAAACGTAATATGTATGTAATGTCTATGCATAAATATTGAAAATTATTTTATGATTTTTCTAGCTTTTCTATGTATAAATTTTATTTTTATATCATAAAAAATTGATAAAATGCATTTAGTAATTTTGTAGCATTTCAATTTTTTTTTTTTTTTTTTTTTAAGATTTTTAATGTCAAGAGAATATATACTTTCCACTAAGCAAAATTTGCATACATATGATGCATTTATATGTATTGTATTTTTTAAATACATCCTTAGAAAATAAAGATTAAATATATAGTAATCATAAATGAGATTTGGTCATAAATTGAAATATAATTAGAGATAAATATATATTTATTTATAATATATATATACACATTTTTTTTTTTCAACTATTTCAGCTATCTACACCGTACAGAAAATTCTTCTACAATATATATGTACTTGATATTTTTCGCAGCAAAATAAAAATTCAAAAATAGAATAAAAATCAATTTATCTATTGTCATCCTCCCACGCATTGGATTCGTGAGTTTTCCATTTGGCCACCCCATTGCGACACTTTGAGTGCATATTTCCGTTGCATTTGTCGCATCGGCGTTTCGTTTGTCAGCCAAAATGCAAATATCGCACTAAACATAAATCGAAGCATTTTCAATAAATCCCCAAAGTGTAGCCCTCCCGCCCCTCTCATTCCCCTGACTCTGCCTGTCGCCCAGCAAAATGAAAAAAGGAAATTGTCAACGATATCTGTGAGACAAGAGAACAGTGTGTTTCACTATTTGCAATTGAATTTGCTGCTATTGATGATTTGACACATGCCCCCACCCCGCACCTACCGCCACCGTGAGCATCTCCTGCTTTGCAGCAGTTTATGGGATATTTGTGCAGCAGCAAATTTAAAGTTTAGAGTTTACTGATTTAAAACGAAATTTGAATCAGCTAAATTAAAAAAAAATTATTTGTGGTATTATAAGTTATCTTATTCACTTAATTTTTCAAATCTGCCATAGACTTTATCAGAAGCAACACTTAAAAAGTACGAAAGCCTTTAAGTCGCTGTGCAGTGCAGTTAACGCCAGGCTGGAAAAGGCGCACACATATGGAAAAGCAAACCGCGAAAAACCCTACCAAATGGAAAGCTGAGCCGTGTGGAAACTAACGTAACGGGTCTTTAATCTTCTTAAGTGCAGCCAAAGGCAGCTTTTCCTAGCTCTCTCTCCATTTATGCGCTATCAGCGCCGCAGCTGCTCGCCAACCAGACCGCATTGAGCTCCGCCAATATGGTTTATGGCTGAGCAGTGGAAAGTTTGTCAGGCCTATTTTTGTGAGTCTCTCGTCTCTTTTTTTTTGTGCCCAGTTTAGTAAGGAAGGTTGAAAGAAGGTGCCAAGATATTCACACTTTAAAAGAGGCTTTATAGATAGGGGAGAAAAGCTATTCATGATATTGTCTAATGATATTTTATATTTCAGACTATGTGCGATATCTACTTTTCATGAATTTTTCATCATCAGCACATATGCATATATAATATATTTTATATTTTATTTTATTTTATTTATTTCATTAACATTGAAAATTCAGAAAATTTTTTAAATATGATCAATTTCTTCTCGAAATAATAGTATTTTACCCGTCGCATTAGCCAACGAAAATAGATGGGATTCCGATCGGCGAATACGACCATTACGAATAGAAAGAAAACCAAAATTTGGATGCACGTTATAAGCGTTCGAAATATGCTAGAGTGCCAGCTCTTTCTTTGAACTCTTAGCTCTGATGGATGGAAATAGTTTTGTTCTTTTGGCAAAATTGCCAATTCGAATTCCCAACGAGCTCCAAATTTTGGATTTGGATGGATTTTTGCAAAGTTCATAGATCTGACAAGGCTTGTCTCTGGAAAAATCAGCGAACGCAATTAGTGGAGTGTGATGTAAGCAGCTCATGAACGTACCTACCTCTCGCGGTCTCCTCAACCAGGCTGAAGAGCTCCTGTAGTATACTCCGTTCTGTAGGTACTGGTACACTCATTGGCATCTGAGCAGTTGGTGGTTCGCTTTGATCTGCCATACGCAATCGAGGCGAAATGGCATTGACCAGAGGTGTTCTTTTCTGCGGTTTATAAATTGCAACTGTTCGTACATTGTTCGCTTCAGCTCGAACATCCGCAGGACGACAGACTGGCCTCACGGCTGAGTCCTTAACACGTTCGTGCTTGTCGAACGGTTTCAGAGCGACCTCTTCCACATTTTGCTGCTCTTTCGCTTTCATTTGTCTCTCTTTTATTTGCATTTTTGTTTGACTCATATTCTTTGCCGCTCTATTGCTCTTGATTACGATACTTTTCATTTTCATTATCAACTTTTTGAACTTTGTGAACGCGCGTTGTTTCTTGGACGATGCGCTCGAATCTTTACTGTCCATAATTTCCGCGTTCATCAATTCTTCATCTTCTGTGCCTAACAAATACACCTGCTCTTCCTCGTCCGTATCGTCCTCTAGCCAGTCTTGCTTTGCTCCATTTTGTTCCGGTTTGTGTTGCTCTTTGCACTTATCCTTAACTTCTTTTTTCTTCTCAATCGGCTTTTTATTTGTGTTTATAACTATTCGTTTTTCTCTTGACTTCTCTGGTTTCTTTGCAGTCTTTAAATTCTTTTTTGTTATATCTGGCCTCTGCTGCTCATCCGTTTCCGTATCCATTTCCGTATCTTCTAGCCAGTCATTTACTTTGACTTGCTTTATCTGTTCAATTTTAATGTAATGCCGTTGCTTGCCCTTGTCCTTAATTTGTTTTCTTTTTTCAATCGATTTCTTTTTGATAGCATTCAGTTTGCCTCTCGGCTCATTTACCTTCGTATTTCTGATTCTTGGTCTAAGATCCGATTTGCTAGACCCGCAGGGTCTAGGAGTTCTATCTGGATCCTCATAGCTCTTCCATTTCGAATTGCCCACGGGCAATCTCTTGTTCATCTTATCGAGCTTAATACTTACAGCACTTCTCCAAACATTCGATGAGTTCTCGAGCGTTTTCCTGCTTATTCTCTTCGATTTTCTCACAGTTCTCTTAGTTTGCTTAACATTTCTCTTTGGCTTCAAGTTGATCTTTATTCGCTCCACCTCTGCTGCAGTTTCTCGTCTGCTCGCTAAGAGCTTGGAGTTGTTAAAGAACTGTAAAACGTCCTTGTTGAGAGGCAGTAGCGTTTGCTCGTGTTTATAAATGATCTTGGTGGAGCTTTGCATTGAAGTTGGTTCAGCGTCAGGTCGGAAACTCTGGTTCTTATGATCGGACAATATGTTTGTTTTGCTCTTTGGTCTATTGGACGAGCGCAGAACCTCTTGAGGGCTCAGCTTTTTACGCTGCAATGGTGATCTGGCTCTCTCCTTGGACTTGCACACCTTACGCTTGTCCTTCACCTTCTTGACAAAGTTCTGTATTCGCTCTATCAGCTCTTTGCTGTCGATTAGCTGCACGTGTTCCGCATTGAGCAAATTGTCGAGGTTCCGTTTCTTAAATTCTCCCGTCTTGGGCTGATCCTTAATATGGCCAAATGTGGATGTATTCATATTGCTATGGGGGAAATTCGAATAGTTTGGCGTTAGTCTAGATTCGACCACAACTGGACTATTCGCACTGGGCTGAGGTGCTCCTGGATAGCTGGGCCTGAAGAAGTTCTCCATTTCCATGCCCAGCTCCTCCTTGTGCTTCGTCTGCACCCCAATCTGCTCGCCGTCCACGACCAGCCACTCGGTGTTGTGCGTTTTGTACATCTTATATGTTTTCCTGTTGATTCGAGCGGCTATGTCCATCAACGTGCTCTTCCTGGCCAGCCCGTAGTTATCGACCCGGCACGCAGGCCGCCCAGTGGATGAGCTTCGCTTCGGCTTGCCCTCATCGGATTTGCGCGCGCAGCAGGCTTTATATCTCTGTGTGGGAAATTTCGTGTATCTTATCTAGATCGTCATCTATCATTATATACATCATCGAGGCATACGAACCATAGTTTTGCATTTGTGATTATTAAAAAATATATAAGAATAAAAATTGTTGTTTTGTAATTTTTGACAGCTGTTCTCAGGATGATTCTAATAAAAGTTTGTTAGTTTTTATGTTTCCTTATCGTTTATTTGTCAACCAAATGCTGCCACAATCTTGATACCAATATCAGAAGCTTTTTATCATTCCGCCATAATTGAAGCTTTAAGTTATGTCCGTGGATTTAATTTTGTTGGACGCACAGTTTTCGGCAATCTGTTGACGTTTTAATGCCGCCGCTGTCAATGTTGTTGTTGCTGTTGTTGTTATTGTTCTTGTTATTGTTTTTGTTGTTTTTGGCACTACAGCGTGGGCCGCCTGTTTTGCCAACGCGCCACGCCCCCGCAACTTCGCGTAATTTGTGCACCACTTTGGAGCGTAAAACTTTCAAAAAGTCATCAAAAGTTTATGTGTAGCCTGGACCACCTAAGTCGGGACATGATTCCTTCCGGCCGTAACCTTGTCTTGCATATGTTTCTCTCTTTTCGTGGAATACCCATTGTAAGCTTTCTTTGTGGAGTATACTAGGTGATTGGGAAGGTATGGAGCGCTAAGGTTTATTATTTGAGATCCATTTTCTTTGCTTTTGATAGAGCGGACTTTATTGTTCTGATTGGAACAGAAGACACTGAAATTTTCAGCTAATTAAGTGCAGTATTCTCAAATGTGTCATTTATATGCAGGGCTAGCTAAATCGAACTAATTGAACTTAGTCTATATAAATCTGTCTGTCTTCGTATTTAACTCTTCCTTAAGATACTAAGAGCGTTATGTTTTGCCTCAATAAGTGAAGCCCTACTTTAACCAAAGAAAACTGATTTTCTATTGAGCATTTAAAAATTTTTATATATACAATTTTTTCATTTTCTCTTTTTTTTTTTTTTTTAATTATTTTAAATTTATTTAAATTAAATCAAATGTAGATTTTTGGAGTAAATAAAAAGTAAATTTGATCTTAGATTTCCCAATTTATGTATGTCTACTATACTTTTCATTCAATATATCTACAGCATATCTTCTAGTTAACTACATTGGTTAACAATCTTGGCTGGATGAATTTCCAACGCGTTGGCAACTTGAAAATGTAGTTTTTGTTGTTGTTGTTTTATTAAAGCCTTTACAAGTTCATTCCAGTGCGCATAATTTTCTGAGACGCGACTTTAAGCTCAAAAGGTCTGCGCTCTGCGCACTAATTAGCCAGCAGCAAAAGGAAAATGCACTAAAAGTAAACTGATTCGATGCTATCGAGCTGCCAGCCTTTGCTATATATATATACATATATATGCGTATATAAATATATATAAATATATATGTATGCGTATTCTCCAGCTGCTGGTCAGCGCCATCAGTTGGCGCTGCGCTTTGTATTTCTGCTTCGTTTGCGACGCGTTGTAATTGCAAAAGTTTATCTTTATCTGGGCCACGGCCAGCTCAGCAGTGCCGGCAAATGGTCACATTAAAGTAATTACATTCACCGTTCCAACAAAGCTTGCACAGCTTCAGCTTCAGCTTCTGCTTCTTCTTCTGCTTCTGCTTGCTTCTGCAGCATTCACAGCGCTCGCGTTAATTTGTTGCCCATGGTGAAAGAACGGTGAGTGCCATCAACGAAAGAGAGAGAAAGAGAACGAGAGAGAGAGAGAGAGAGCGATAGAGAGAGAAAGCGAATGAGTGAGCAAAGAGAGTGTTGGTGTGCTCAACACAGCAAAGAAATCTGAGAGATTAGCCGGCTAAGATTGCAGCTAAGGCAACTAAACTGACTACAGTTGAGTTTACGCTTGGATTTCTACTAAAGGTGTGCTGAAATAATGCTAAATAGCGCTAACTCCAACCTGTCATGCCACAACGAACGTTACACTTCTGCTCATTATGTGCCCTATTCAAATTATCCCAGAGGTCGGGATGGAGGGACTATGTGGGGCTCTGTAGAAATGGTCTTGCGGTAAAATTTTAGAATATGTTTTAATTTTATAGGACAATTATTTAAGAATAAATTATATTTTTTGTTGACTTATAAGACTGAATAATTCATTCCCTTTCTCATTATTAATACATATGTATATCATAATTATAATAATAAATATTAAAAAATATATATCTATTATATCTATATCTAAATATATCTATTATATTCTTCATTAGGTTTTCCGATATTAATAATACTTCTTTTGAATATAGAAACAACTACTATGGCCTGAATCTAATGACAGCAGGAATGCAAGGTAACATGACTCCGAGCCTAATTTTCTTTATTTTATCTTCTTAGCAATACATTGACCATGTTTATAACAAAGCGAAAAGTGACAAAAACTTGAAGCTTTCACATCTCAAACTTTTGGCTTTCATTACAATTTTGGAACTTATTTATATATATTATATGTAGATCCACTTGCTATCACTTTCGAATAACTAAAAACTATGGAATATTCCAGTTAAAGTATGAACCTTTCTGTTCAATCCTCTCACCAGAAAAAAAGGCTGTCGGTCAACTTGAAATCAGTTGCAAAAACCCTCGAGCCGTCACATCAAATAGCGATTGCATGTCCATGCAACACTCAACGCTCTGCGAGTATTTACTAATTCTTTTAGCTTTTGGCAGGCAAAAAAAGGAAAAAAAAAAAAAAAAAAGAACAGAAATAGAAATAAAAGGCAGGAAGTGCACCGAGCTCTCACTCCCGTTAACCGATTTGGTCAGATAAGCCGAGATATGGCACAGAGAGTGTGGCATGCAAAAATCGGTTTGGCTGCTGGCTGGCAGCAAAAGCAAACATTTTGTTTGTGCTAAAAATTTTGTGTGATTTCCCCACGGAAATTGATGATGGTGTTTGCTGAGTCGCAAACGTGTTGGAGGAGTTAAGCGAGACGGCGACGGTGACAGCGACGGCGACGGCGACGGCGACGGCCAAGAGACCAAGAGCAATAGAGCCCACCTACAGTGAATTTGTCATTTCCAGTCTAAACGTGCGGACAAACAGGAGCGGTCGTGGTTTCGGCGGGGGGTGGGAGGCGTTGCCTGAGCGGAGCATAGGGACAACTCGAGTCTGAGTGCCTGCCTAGTGGCGCTCGCTACGTACGTTCGATGGTTCGTTTGTTTGCACGGATGTCAGCGCCATAACAACGAGCAGAGTGGGAGACCCAGAGTGGGAGAGAGGGGTGCGCCGAGGGGGACAATTGTGGGAGTCGCAGTGCGTGTCGCTTTAACAAACCGGAAGTTACATGCGATGTAATGAAAAACGACAGAGCGGAAGTTGCAATGGGGCACCCAGAGTATACCCAGAATATGGCATACTACTATGTACATGCCCAAACGCACACCCAGAGCGTGCGCCAGGCATGACCATGAGCAGAGTTCTGTGCGTAGTCTGCGGGGGATTCGAGCTGAGCCCGGACTGGGGCGCTGTGCTCTGTGCGCTGTGACTGAGTTTGCCTTAACGTTCCTGGTATTTATAGACAATTGGTTCGTGATTGTTGACAGCGCACAGCGTCGCCCAGAATGCCATGAACATCGGCATGACCATTGCCCAGCTGACAGTCAAACCAGCAGCCCTTGCTCACACGCACACGCACACACACACACACACACATGCAAACCAACAGAGCTGTGCGTAGGCATTTGATTTGTTTTATTTTTGTTTTTTCATTTCATTTTTTTTTTTTTTTTTTTTTGCATGGCTCATAAAAATTCTACGAAATATGTTCGAGCTATGGCATTGAGCTGGCAGGAAATAGTGCGCAGTTCTCCGCGCTGTCAATTGATTTAGCGCTCGTGGCCATAGCAAATACGCAAAATTCCTTTAGACGGCATTGCCAAATGCAAAAAAAAAAAAAAAAAAACGAAAAGGAGAAAAAATAGTGGAAATATATGCAAGCGACAAATATATTTTCCGTTTCCTGGGAATTTCAGCTATGTCTGTGCAATAAAGTCTGTCGTTAATAAAGAGCGCAGCGTGTGCGATTTTTATGAACTTCATAATTATAGAAATACATATATTTTCGCCACGGGCACAAGCTGCATTCAAGTCGAGTGGAAACACTTTAATTACTCTTGGGAAAGCAAACATAATTTTTTCATAATTTTATTCAAATTTTTTTTTATTGCTTGGAAAGTATGCCGTGGCTAAAAATGTGTGAATTTTAATATTAATTGTAGATAATAAAGATGGAAGGTTAGAGTCCTTTAGGGTCGAAAAACAACACATTTATTTCTTGTCAACCTCAAGCACGTACCTGAAGTGAGCCGTGAATTTATTAATTTTTTTATTTTTTTATTTTTATACCCTGAACCCATTGAAAATGGGAAATCAGGGTATAATGGTTTTGTTGAAATGTATGTAACAGGCAGAAGGAGGCGTGGCAGACCCCACAAAGTATATATATTCTTGATCAGGGTGACGAGCTGAGTTGATTTGGCCCTGTCCGTCTGTCTGTCTGTCCGTCTGTCCGTCTGTCCGTATGTTTGAACGCGTCGATTTCCGAAGATATAAGAGCTAGAGACTTCAAATTTTTTGTAAAATGTTCGTAATTACAGCGCGGATATCGAGTTTATCATTAAAATTCGATAACTCATCCCGATCTTTTTTTATCGATAAAAAACCTTATCGAAAACCAGTTATAAAATTATATCTTCTACACCTTTATTGCTAGAGTCTCCAAATTTTTTATATATGCTTATATGCAATTTATACAATTTCGGTTTTTGTTAAAATTTACCCCCCACCTCTAAATTCACCCCCTAACCCTCACTTTTGTAAAACGCGTATTTCAAATACTAGAGACTTGTGCTTTGGCAATTACATGCATATTCATGTAATAATCATAATCTGAAAGTTTTATGAAGATCGTACGTCCACAAAAAAAGTTATTAAACAATTAAGTTCTCATAGTAAGCGCACACTGCAGCCCATGCGTTTATGCGTGGGTGCTTGTGTGTGTATGTGTTTGTGTATGTGTGTGTGTTTCTTGTGTAAGCTGAAAGACGCGAAAAATTATTGAAATAGCTAGCACTCCAAGGGTTCAGGGGATCTCGTAGTCGAGCAGTCTCGACTAGAGCTTTCTTACTTGTTACTTTTTGCTAAAACCTTAAAAAAACAAGTAAGAAAGCTCTAGTCGAGACTGCTCGACTACGAGATCCCCTGAACCCTTGGAGCAATAGATATTTCAATAATTTTTCGCGTCTTTCAGCTTACAGAAGAAACACGCACACACACAAACACACACAGGCACGTACGCACACACCCAGGCACACATACACACACACGCATACAGACACACATACACACACACACACGCATACACACACAAACGCATACACACACACATACACACACACATACACAAACACATACACACACAAGCACCCACGCATAAACACGCATGGGCTGCAGTGAGCGCTTACTATGAGAACTTAATAGTTTAATAACTTTTTTTATGGACGTACGATCTTCATGAAACTTTCAGATTATGATTATAACATAAATATGCATGTAATTGCCAAAGCACAAGTCTCTAGTATTTGAAATACGCTTTTTACAAAAGTGAGGGTGAGGGGGTGAATTTAGAGGTGGGGGGTTAATTTTAACAAAAACCGAAATTGTATAAATTCCATATAAAAATACATTAAAAATTTGGAGACTCTAGCAATAAAGGTGTAGAAGATATAATTTTATAACTGGTTTTCGATAGGGTTTTTTATCGATAAAAAAAGATCGGGATGAGTTATCGATTTTTAATGATAAACTTGATATGCGCGCTGTAATTACGGACATTCTAAAAAAAAATTGAAGTCTCTAGCTCTTATATCTTCTGAAATCGACGCGTTCATACATACGGACAGACGGACAGACGGACAGACGGACAGACGGACAGACGGACGGACGGACAGACGGACAGACGGACAGACAGACGGACAGGGCCAAATCAACTCAGCTCGTCGCCCTGATCAAGAATATATATACTTTGTGGGGTCTGCCACGCCTCCTTCTGCCTGTTACATACATTTCAACAAAACCATTATACCCTGATTTCCCATTGAAAATGGGTTCAGGGTATAAAAATAGATTTCACCGTCTTAAGCATATGCTTCTCTTATTATTATTATTATTGTTTATTTATTTATTTATTTATTTATTTATTTATTTATTTATTTATTTATTTATTTATTTATTTATTTATTTATTTATTTATTTATTTATTTATTTATTTATTTATTTATTTATATATATATTTTTTTTGTAATAAAATAATCGACATATATTTTTGTGCGACATATTTACAATTGGAATCGTCTAGCACCTAAAATGACAGCGTATCTATTGTACAAGTCATGGTATATACAATTTTCGCGTAGTAAAGACAATCATCAAACTCCATAAGGCAGGGGAGCCAACGAAAATATGTTCAAAATTTAAAATATCATATAACGAAATGGCTTTGGTTCATAAGGGTACCAATACATTGCATAATAAAAATAATAGAATTTTTGATTAATAATGATAAAAATTAATTTATCTATATTTATTTGGAATGTATAATTTGAGATTTTATAATAATATATAACTCAAATAACTATGACAATTTTTTTAAAAATATAATAATAAACAATTAGAACATCTAAAACATATTAAATTTATTACGCATATATAATAACATACAAATTCGAAAATATCTCAATTATAACTATACAAAATTTAGTAAACATTTGTTATTAAATTTTTGAACAATAGAAAAATCTTAATTTTTGACAGTCAGAATTATTGATTCATCCTTCATCGTCTCAGATTGTAAAGAGCTACAACATATATTAGTAACCTTTTCCCAAGTACACAACACATACTGCAGATGTAGAAAAAGGCATAGTTCTGACAGATATGAATTAGAACTAAAATATAAAGATTCAAAATTCTCGTGTATATTTATAGAAAAGCCAACAAAAAATTCAAATCAATAATTATTTCTGAAAATGAAAAGGCATTCCTCGTTGAATTCCTGCTATGGGGTAGACCGAACACAGTTGCTGCTGCAGGAAGGGATGGCCAGGCAAAATAAAGGTCTGCTCAGTGTTATGGACCCAGTGCATCCGCGCTCCGGCGATATGAAAGAGGCAGAGGTGGAACGCATCGTCCGGAAGACACTGCTACAGATGCAGGATATGTGCCGCTTTGAGGATGTGGATAATATAATTAGGTTTGCGGTGCCCAAGGTGCTCTACGACTTGAATGCGCTCGAGCGCCTGACCCTGGAGGTGCGGGAGATGAAGGAAGCCTACAACTCCTACATACACCACTCCAAGGTAATGGGTAATGATCTAGCGGAAATATTTCTAGACTTGCACAATATCTATACGAAACTCGATCAACTGGACAGGAGTCTGCCGAGAAGGTCGCGCGAGAAGCGCGAAAAGCAATGCAAGCGCTTGCGGGAAGCTGAGCATTTCCTCGAGAATGCCAAACACTTTATAGTAAAACAAAAGACGCCCACGCCCACTCCCACCGTCACGTCCACCGTAACGCCCACTGCAACGCCAACGAGCTCGACGCACAAGCAACGCAAGCGGGATAGGCTTGTCGACATGACGCGAAGCGCTGAGAGGCGGGCATATCTCACGAATATGATAGTGGTGAAGAAATCGGACTTTTCCATGGAGCTCAATCGTAACAAAGACTTTTATCAGGAAGCTGAAAGGGTTTTGAGAAAAAAGTACTGCAATAAACATGGAGTTCCGTGAGATATATGCACCAGATATATATATTTAAGGAAACAAACGAAAATTTTTAGAGTTTATTAAATTATAACTATTGTAAGGATTAAATAAAGATGTTATTAGATAATCGCAATTGGCACTCATTCTAAAGGACTGGAAGAAAAAGGACAGCAATAAGCATGGAGTTCCATAAGACATCAGATATATATTTAATGAAACAACAAAATATGTTAAGACTTTATTAAATTATATTTATTGTAAGATTTAAATAAAGGTATTACTAGATAATTGTAATTGCGATTGCTACTCATTTTAAATTTTTTATTTATTCAATTATAATTATAATTCTTGTAAGAGTTAAATAATACTTTTATTTTTATTAGATTGCTATTGGCATAAAACAAACGACAATTTGTACAGTTTACTAAATTATAATTATTGTAAGAATAAAATAAATAATATGTTACTAGATAATTACAATTGACAATTATTCTAAAGGGCTATGAAAAAAAAAAAAAAAAAAAAAAAAAACAGCAATAAATATATAGCTATATGAAAAACAAATTTCTGTTGAGTTTATTAAATGTGTAATTTATTAAATCATAATTATAAATTTTGTAAGAATTAAATAAGCATTTTATTAGATATTTGGCATAAATCAAAAGAAAATTGTTAGAGCTTATTAAATTGTAATTCTATTTAAATAAAAATGTTACTAAATTACTAAATAATTAAATACTAAAATAACACTAAAAAAACTTACTAAATAATTAAATAATTAAATAAATTACTAAATAATTACAATCGGCAATCATTGTGACCTCTAGGGAGTCAATATTTTGGGTTAGTTTCGACTCTCTGGAAGCAGGCAAAACTTAAAAATTGAAGCCAAGACTCAGGCACTGTGGCACAAGTGCTATACAAACAATGCCAAATGCTGTGGTAAGCCACTCGAAAAAAAAAAAAATAATACAAAAATACAAACATACTTGACTGTGAAATGCTTTGATTGTTACCTGAAGTGTATCTGTATCTCAAGCTCTCTTCTCTCCCTGTGTGTGTTTTCGTGTGCGTGTATTGGTGAATTTGCATACGAAACGTTGCCAAAGTGGCAGTTCGATTGGCTTCCTGTTGAATTTCGGAGCTCTTCCATTCCATTACCTACTTCATGCTGACAGCCACACGGGACAGAACAACACTTTAAAGTGTCTGTGTGGGCGTGTGTGCGCTTGTGTGTATTTGTGGCTTTTCCAAGCTCATTTTCTTTTCTTTGGCATTTTCATTTAGGCTGCTAATCGCATACGCAAATTTGAAAATCCAATGGAAAATTTTGTACTGTTCCGTTTCTGGCCAACACAATTGGCTTTGTTATGACGAAATGGCAAAGAAATCAACAGCAATTTAGATGCCTCGACCAACTGCATCATGGATGGCATGCAGCATGCATAATGGCAGCGAGGGTCTACACAAAAAAATCTTGAATTCATTTTGAGGAATACTAAAAAACTGTATTGAATTTATGGAAATTAAAAAAAAAATAAAAGAATTGGCAGTTGGATGGCTAATATTCTGAGTGCTACAACTGTAATTGAATAAAAATATAATGTAAAATAATATAATTTATAGATAAAATATAATAAATATAAGAATAATACAATACATGAATTTAAAAATTTAAAAAAAAAAAAAAAAAAAAATTATAGAATAAATCACATTAACATTATTTTGTAACTTATATTTTTATACATGTTTTCCCCAATAATTTAATTAATATATAATAAATAATAAACAAAGTATACATTTTTCTTTTTTTAAGTAATGCAAAATTTGTAAATTAAATTCCATTGAAATTTTATAAGATATATATTTAAATTTATTTTTAAAAATTTAAAGAGGACTTTTTTTTTTAATCAAACAAACCAAAGTAAGAAACGCGTTTTTTTTTTTTTTTTGTAATTAATGCAAATTTGTTGAATGAATCACATTAAAATTATTTTTTATTATTATTAGTATATTTATAAATCATTTTTTCCTCATCGATAACTTTTCCTCTATTCAAAATACTTTCTAATTATTCTATCCACCCTCGGTGTTTTTTTAATTGTTACCAGCTGCTGCTCAGATTGAATTTTTCCTTTGCTTTTAAGCAGCATGAGATATTGTGGCTGTCTGTCTGAATGGGGTTAATTCGATTATCGATATCAATAGCAGTAGCAGGCGATAATTGATTTTAGCAAACGCTGCAAACGATTAATTGAACGCAGACTTGGCCCAGAGGCTCAATGGACCAAGGGGACTACAATTGCTTTGCTTCTCCATATAACACTCACACACACACACACACACACACACACACACACACACACACACACACACACACACACACACACACACACACACATACTCACGCACATATACACTCACTCACTCACATTTATTGCCAAACAATTGAAGCCCAGTGCTTGGGCTATTCCATTGTTGTCTTTTTTACTGCTGAGCTGTATGTGTGTGTGTGTGTCTGTGTGTGTGTGTGCACTCAAAATAATAGCACAGCACATAGAAGACAAGTACCAGGCTCCACTTTGGGGCGAACTCAGGCTTGACTCCAAAGCAGGCTTGGGCATTGCGCGAGGGGGAAGTCAGGCGGTCGGCAGATGGCAGGAGGCAGGAGGCAGGAGGGGGGAGGCTTGACTGCAGCCTGTAATGGCAGCATTTACTCAATTTTAGTACATAGTAAACGTATTTCTTTTATGGCCCCGAGGTTATTTGTGCACTGCAGACTTTGCTGCGTTCTATATTTATTTTTCAGTGTCCAGTCGCCCAGTATTCTAGCTTCTGTTTCCAGTTGCCAACTCTCAGTTCCTAGTTCCCGTTTACCATGCCCATTCCATTCCTATTCTCGTACCCATTCCCATTCGTACACAAACAAAGCTACTATATATCCTGACACAATATAAACGAACTTCGTTTCCTGAGTGGCCATTTTACTGGAAGACTTTTCATATGTATGTCTAACCACCCATTCGCCTAGCCATTCACGTCCATTCGTGCCCCCGCTCCTCCTAGCCCTCACTCAAAACCTTGGCAAATACTCGCAATACAAAATATGATAAAGCGCTCGCTCACATCGCTGGAGCAGATGCTGTTGTTGTTGCCTTTGCTTCTGGTTTGCTTTTAATTGCTTTGAAGTAAACACTGAGAAATGCCCCTCGGTACATTCATAAATATAATTGCCAGTCAAAAGATGCGGGGAGAGGGCAGCTACAAAAGTTTTCGAATTGCTGCCAAATTAAAGGCCACACCATAAACTTAACCAAAAGTATGTGCACGTGTGTGGCTGCGTGATTTAATTTAATAATGCAAAATATTAGTTCATATATTTACAGCCAAAGGTAATTGTATTAGCGATTGTTTAACAGGAATTAAAATAAATAATCTTGTACATGATTTTCAGAATTATTTATGTAATTTTAAATACGTTTATTTTTTTCCATTCGATTTACATGCTATTATATTTAATTATATTTTATTATTATGTATCAATTGTAAAATATTTGTTTGTTAATTATGAAAAAATCTTTTAGCAAAAAATTAAGCTTTAAATTATTATAGAACAAAATATACAGACAAAAGACTCAAAGCGTTGGCAGCTGCATTAGGCCATAAATTTATGGCCTAAAAAGTAAACAGTAAATAAATGTTTATTGTTTTTGTTTCATTCGTTAGCTTTCGCAGCTCTTTTTGCAATAATTATTTAACGTTTTACATTGTTTAGTCGGCGTTTTTGTTTGCCTGCCTGCTTGTGTGTGTATGTATGTGTGTGTGTGTGTGTGTAAACCGGCTTTTGTTTGTTGTAAAGATTTAAAGCGATTTGCATATTGTGCAAACGTTTCATGAATGATTCATGAGTATTACCCAAACAGATGCTAACAATGATTCGATTTTCTATGTCGGCAATGTCACAAGGACACGACTCTGAAAATATGATATGTATATATATGTAAATGTATATAGAAATATATTCATATATAGGTATTTAGTACATTTAGGTGAAAGCCTGAGTATTTAAGTTATGATTAAAATATAAATATTTATTGATACGAAATTCCATTAATATTTAAAGCTCGCATTCGAATTAAATTTATATATATTTTATGTTGAATTTGAAATAAATTAATATGCGTGAGCTTAAATGTCAGAATATATACATATATATCTTAAGCTGTGGAAATTTTGTTATTACATACTTTTGTAGAGTTTGCTTTAGCAGAAAAGGTAAATGCAAAGCATTCCGCTTATAGGATACACGCACACACACACACACACACACGCACATTGTGAAGAATGGTAAGTATTCAGAATGAAGTTAAAGATGAGTAAAAAAAAATATATATATATATATATATATATATATACTCTATATAGAAACGCGTTGCTTGTAAAACAACTCCCAATCGGGAAGCATCCCGTTGCCAGGGCAATGCGTGCTGCAGGATTATGGATGTCAAATCTTGGGTTTTTAGGCGAAATACTGGCGATCAGACGACATGGCTGAGCACGCAGAATGAAATGATTGCCATTCAGAACAAGTACATTGACGAGCTGGGCATCAATATATTCAATTACAGGGAGCCCCGTTTCGAGGCAATCGCACAGCCAGACCAAGAAGCAGCAGCTGCAGCAAATGCACGAGATGTAGGCGAAATAATACCATCGGCGGCAATCTTTGAACGTATTAGTGCGCAATGCTTGTATCAAGTCGTTAAGCTGAGTCTGGCAGCGAACCCCTTGGATGATGTGATACGTATTTTATGGCCCGGCCTCAGGAGTCGTTTATATCGCGAGCGATTGCACTGCACTAGGCCAAACACAAAGATCGTAAAGACACAAAAGTTGGACAAGCTGCTGAATAGCCAACACGTTAAGCAGATAACCAGCCGAGAGGTGTTCGACAGAGCAAAAGTTTCCAATCAGCATCGAATGCCTCGCCAAAGTCGAGTGGTTAAGGAGGTACAGCGAGCCGCTCGCAAGCAGAGCCAATTGCTGATATGCCTGAAACTGAGCTGGCGCAGGAGACACTGTGTGCCAGGTAGATATGTTGAGATTGAACAATCGGAAGTTCCAAACACGGAGTCCACGCAAATCGTCCACTGGATCAGTGTGGAAAAACAAGAAATGGCCAGCCCACAGCTGCCTCAAAAACAGCAAATTTTCACTGGACATCGCATTGAATTCGAGCTGCTTGGGATTGAATCAAAAGAGCTGCTCCTAAGGGAAACTGAAAAGCCCGAAATGCTGACGATTTCAATTAACAGCAATCGCTTGTGGATCTATGCATTCTTCTTCTTTATATACACTGTGCTGCTCGTACCGCCCAATATTATTGAGTTTAGCACTTGGTCTTTGGCCGAGGCGTCGAGCTATCGACATGGGAATAGTAACTGTCAGATAGGGACTACTTTAAGCAATCTTGGATCAGCTGCTACATAGATTATGCCCCTAAATTAGAACTGCATTTCATTTGTTGGCATTGTTGAGTAGAGAATAAAGTTCTTTAATTCGTAAATTTGTTTGCATAACTTCTGTATCTTTATCTCAGCATCATGCAGATCTTATCAGCTATCTCTCATCAAAATCTCTTGGAGGACAATCTTTTGAAAAAACGCTAGCTGAACGTGCCGTGACTGTCGTGAGTGGCATTCGTGGCCATCGTGACTGCTTTGTTCGCATAATGAGTCGCAAAGTCAAGTCCCACAGCCGCCGCATGGCAAATGCAAGTCAAACAAATTTAAGTACTTTTATGCGCCATAAGAGGCACCTGATAGAAATCTTTTATTTGAATAGGTCGCAACAGCCAACCAGCCAACCAGCCAACCACCCAACCACTCAACCACCTGGCCAAGCAACCAGCTAACCACCCGCTTAGCTACCTATTGCAACGCCTGCAGCGAGCTTTTATCTTACAGTCTAAATGCACTTTGCATATGGCGCTTTTTATTCGCTCTCTCGCACACATCTCTCACTTGCTCTCTCTCTCTCTCTCATTCTTTCTCGCTTATTCTCTCTAGGGTAGCTATCATGTGCGTCTTTCGTATCTTTGCGCTTTGTGCGATTTATGAATTAACTTTTTTGAATGAAGTCAACTTGCAATACAAACACACATACAGACAGTGAAAGAGGAAGAGAGTGATAGGGGGGGGGAGAGAAAAAAGACATGGCAAATCCTTACAAATGCTAGCAGACATATGTAAAAAAGCTGCTCTGCAATTGCACAAAGTGAAACGGGCTCCCGAATGCCCCAACCTCTCCTCCCAATAAGATTTTGTAAATGGCGTATAAATAATAAAAAATAAAAAAAAAGGAAAAATAAAGAAAAAAACAAGTAAGAAAATTCTAGTCGAGAGTGCTCGACTAGATACTACCCTGAACCCAACAAATAAAAATGCTCATTTAGTATGGCTGAAATTTCAATTTCGATGTATTTAAAAATATAAATAAAATACCAAACTCATTTAATAAAATATAAAAATTTTTGAAACAATTAAAAAAAACTAACATCAGTTGCATCGATCGGGATTCGAACCGCGACTTCTCGATCGAGCGTCATGCAGCTAACACACTAGGCCACCCCACTCCTGCTGGTGGCGCTGGCAAAACTCAAATAGATTCACTGCTGCAGCGCCATCTACCAAAACTAAACGAAACTAACTGCTGATGTGATTCTAAGAATCTGCTAGAATAACCGAACTATTAAAAACGCACATAAAGTATGTATAGTTAAAATTTAAATTTCGGTGTATTTAAAAATATAAATTAAATAGAAAACTCATTTATGAAAATATAAAAATATTTTGAAACAATTAAAAAAAAATTAACATCAGCTGCATCGACCGGGACTCGAACCGCGACTTCTCGATCGAGCGTCATGCAGCTAACACACTAGGCCACCCCACTCCTGCTGGTGGCGCTGGCAAAACTCAAATAGATTCACTGCTGCTGCGCCATCTACCAAATCTAAACGAAACTAACAGCTGATGTGATTCAACGAATGTTTTTGTTGTAGCTGCTGCACGTGCGTTTGTTAATTGGCCAAATATTTGATTATTTTTTATTAATTTTTGACTGAACGGAATTTAATGAAACTTTCGGCATATGATCTACATATTATATTGAATATTTGAGAAATTAAAAAAAAAGAAAAATCATTCACAATTAGCTATAGTGACATCTGATTTGAACTTGAATGTTTTTACTCGATAAAAACATAACGGGATGATTTATCGAATTTTAAAAGCAAACTCGACGTCCGCGCTGTATAAACGGTCATTTAAAAAAAAAAATCAAGTCTCTAGCTCTTATATCTTCGGAAATCGACGCGTTCAAACATACGGACAGACGGACAGACGGACAGACGGACGGACGGACAGACGGACAGACGGACAGACGGACAGACAGACAGACGGACAGGGCCAAATCGACTCAGCTCGTCGCCCTGATCAAGAATATATATACTTTGTGGGGTCTGCCACGCCTCCTTCTGCCTGTTACATACATTTCAACAAAACCATTATACCCTGATTTCCCATTTTCAATGGGTTCAGGGTATAAAAAAAAAAAAGAGCGTGCAGCGTGGAAATTTTTGCAGATTGCTTGAGCGCTGATAAATGGCAACTGCTCTCATGTCTTTGACGCGATTTCTCAACAATTTGAAATACGACCCATCCTCTCCCTCTCTCTCCCTCTCTCTCTGTTTCTCCCCAGTACTCTCACTCATACTCGCACTCTTTCTGTCGCTCTGCATATCATATTAGTTGAACTTTTGTGCATGCCTAAAATTAAAATGCCGCTCTCACTGACTGACTGACTGACTGACTGACTGATTGACTGACTGACTGACTGACTGCTTAACTGTTTGGCTAACTGTCTGTCAGCTTGCCAGTGAGTGAATGACTTGAGTTGCTGTTGCCTTTGCGTTTGTTTTGACATAATTTCCACTTGCCTGCAAAAAGTGCCTGCATTATGTATAGCATCCGACCATATTTGCTGATTGCATATAGATAGAATTTGTCTTGCGTGTTTACCGAGCTGAGTCTTTGGACCTGCACTGACAGCACGGCTGCATGCTTGCGTCTGTGCGTCTGTGTTTCACTGTAATGCGGGCAATTGTTTTTTTTTCTCTTTTCTTAAACCAGATATCATTCTCATGTGAATGGCAAATGCATCAATGCGTAGCTAGATATCTACGCTGAACTAGTTCATTGCTGTTTGAGAGCTTTTAATATTTAACTCACATATGACAAATGCAGCCGAATAGCTCTTTGATGCGAATTCGATGTTTGCTCTGAATACCTGAAACCTGGCGCAGCTGTGCCACTGCATTGAAATAGTTTGTGTCTTTTTATAAGTCAAATAAGCTAAGCCACAAATGAGCTGCATTTTTTCAGACTGAACAAAGAAGACACTCTATAAGCATTTGCCATGTAATATTTAAATATGCTGTGGTATTTGGGTTTATTATCAACTTTTTAAATTTTGTTAACTAGTGGCACTAGTTCAGATATAAATTAAATAATATAGATTTTCATTATCATCTGGCTTGGTAATAAGTAAATTTCTATCCTAAAAACTAGTTGAGCTATTTCTGAGAGCTATAAAATATTTTGCAAAGTTATATAATCTTAGTAATCAGTAATTATGTTTTATGTAACAATCCAAGTTCCAGATTTTAAAATTAAAACTTATAACTAAATATGCTTGAACTATTGGAACTAGTTTGGAGTCGATTAAAAAGCTTCTGATTTATTTCATATTAAAAAAATACATAAAAATACCTTAAATCTCGCATGATATAATATAGAGTATTATATAATTTTCTACAAGTGAAATATGTTTGTTATTGGCATAAATGTAAATTGAACTTTCTACATCAGCAGCAGTGGAACTAGTTCTAGTTCAAAATTTATAATGCAATTGGAAGAAATATGAATACCAAATTGAAGTGAAGAAAGCCAACTTTACTTGATGGAGGATGATTGTTAATGAAGTTAAAATAAACAACATTTAGTAGAAAGTTTTGATGCTCATGCGATTCAGCTACACTCGAAAGGCCAAAAGAATTGCGTGAGCGATTTTATCGTGAGCTATTTTTGATATTAATTCCGCGTCATGCAAGGCACTTAGTTTGTAACTTCAACAGCTGCAGTGATAAGAATGCGATGAGATTGCAATAATTTGAAAAGTATTTGCTCGAGTCGCTAATATTAATTTCCCCAACTTTGGCCAAAGTACAAAAGTCATGCCCACAAAAAAAGAGAAGAAATTCCTTATATAAAGCGAGAGAAAGAGTGGCCCAAAAAACTCTCAAGAGTCATAATCATTGTGGTGCAGAGCGTGGAAGACTCACGCGAATGTCAAAGTTAATGTGCTTCAATGTCAAATTGGGGAAAAAAAAAAAGAAATAAAGAAAAAACAGGCAAATAAATCTATGGACTAGCAGCAGTGCTTGATTTGGTCAGGTCTGGAAGAGAGTGAGAGAGACAGTGAGCGAAAATAAAACAGAAAACCAACGACTAGACGTTTTATGGCTGTCATTGTTGAGCATTCGATTTGAGCCAAGAGGGTACGAGGTTCAAACTCTGCATTAAGAGTGGGACTTTGTCTTTGTGTCTAGCGGTTAAGTGCTTTGACGCCTATGACCCCGCCCAATGCACAAACAAAAGCGTCCTTTGACGCGTCTAACAGCTTATCCTTTGTCATTTTTTCTTCTCTTTTCATTTTGTTTTTCTTCTAAACATAAAAATTATGTTGCAGTGGTTTTTATTTATGACGCGAGTATGAATTGCTTTTCTCTGCTGCTAAGCTAAAATTTATGTCTCTATTGTTTTAAGCGCATTGCACAACATGAATCAATGATGTGTGATACACACACACACACACACACACACTTAATATATATCTATATATTTATACACATATGTATATGGTATTTATATCTGCATTCTAATTCAATAAGCAAGCTATTCAATAAAGCCGCATCATACTATAACTCATTAAATATTGCCTCATATGGATAATAAATTGTTTCGCATTTGGTTTATTACATTCGCAGGCCGCAGGCAAACAGCATTATTTCGATCTGTTGCTGTTAATTGGAATGCATGCCAGGATTTTATGATTGAAATACACATAAGCCGCTCAGCTGTAGATAATTGAACTGTGGCAATATTCGTAAATTCGTGCTGTGTGGCAAAATATAAGTATTACATATAATAGTATTAAAAGAATAAGAAACATAAAAACGAAATGCCGGAACAATATAGTTAAGAGTAAAAAGAAGAGAAGAGCACCGAGTATAGAAGACAGGAAAGCAGGAAAGCTTATAAATAAACGGAAGGAATGGAACAGAGATCAAAACAAAAGAGAAGTGAAGAGAGAAATAGAGAAGACTTAGCTTAAGAAACGGAATTAAATGACTTCTTATTCTTATATTGCTCAATGATTTGAACAGCTTTTTAACTATTCGAATGTGTTCCCCCTTCACATGTCATAACAGTTTCCTACTTTTAAGAGTTCTGCTGGGAAAAGCAATATCAAAATCTTTCTTCTCATTTCCATTAGTCCTTTCGGAAATATTTTCGTATTTTCATCTTTATTGTTTTTTGTTTTTTTTTTTTTTTGCTCTCTCACTTCTTTTCGTTGGTTTGCATATTTATTTGGCATACACATACATATATAGGAGGCCATGCCAAGTGCTGCCTGCAACTTGGTTAGCTCTGTTTAATGAACTGTACATGAGGAAATTATATTTTGCCCAGGCAAGCCAACAGCCAGCAGCCAACAGGCAACAGCCCAGAGCAGTACAGATACAAAGAATGTGGGGGGAGTGTGTCACGCATAGATACAGATACAATCTCACATGCTATACAAATGCACAGTTTAATTTTTGCTTGTCAAGCTTAATTTGCGCTTCAATGCATTGCCTGCCTGCGTGTGTGTGTGTGTGTTTGTGTGTGTGAGGATTGCATGCGCGAATGACAGGACACGGCAGGCGATGCCACAAGAACAAGAAGAAGAACTCAAGGCAACAGCAACAAGCAGCGACGCTATGCGAGAGCTGGGCGAGAGAAGTGCTCGCTTGTTCGCTCCGTCAGCATTTGTTAGAGAATGTTGTCATTCGGCTGGCATGACAGCAATATAATTACAGTGAAGACTGCTTATAAATAACCCGACTTGCATACAGACCGCATACGGTATACATATATATTCTTGATCAGGGCGACGATCTGAGTTGAATTGCACAGATCGAGTTTGTTTCTAAAAATCGATAGCTATTCCTATCGATTTTTATTTGAATTGGCAGCTTTAGTTTTTTGTTTGGTATGTTGATCCCCATCCCCAGAAGTAAATAATTATTGAAATATCAGTTTCTCTAAGGGTTCATGGGATCTCTTAGTCAAGTAGTCTCGGCTTATTTTTTGGTTTTGTTTTATTTTTTAAGAGCTTTGATTATCTATCAATTTTTATTATTATTCTTATTATTTTTTTTTTTTTACATTACTAAAATTAAAAACTTAGATCATTCAGAGTTCAGGGCATCTCCGAGTCGGACTAAAGCTTTCATAATTGTTCTGATATTCACTTACTCATACTTCAAATGGTCAGACTTTACTAAATATTCTTGTTTTGATGCTGTTCACAATGTGAAATTATGCCATGCTGTTTGTCATGCCAAAAAATGCTGTTATGAATATAAAATAATTATCAAGTAGACCTTTTGCGATAGTAAAAGCTCCAGAGCAATCGCACAGGACCTTGCATGTCTCGCAGGCTGTGCTATTATTCACATCGGAGGGTGGAAAGATTGGATGACATTTGCCATCAGTGCTACCAGAGCATACAATATCCGACAATTCGCCTAAAATATCGTAGTTTACAAAATGAAAATTAAAAATATATATGTAAATAAACCATATTTATTTGCTTAATTATTTATTCATATGCATTTAAAAATGCGAAATTACCAGATATTGTGAAACCGGGATTCAGGCACTTTTCCAACTCTGGAGCCGGTTCACCTCCGTGTTTCTTATGCACTATTTTTCTTTTATCTTGCTTTTCCATGGAATCGATAAAAGTTTCGTTTACTGTACAATTTTCCAACATTGGGCAGTCAGCGCATATATTTGAATATCGGTTTTTCGCATCTGTTAAAATTTCGAATGATTTGCCACAGATCTTAGAGTTTATAGATTGTACCTTAAGCCTTTTATAAGGATGCTTACGTGAACTTAGATAGAGAAATGAACAGCCAAAATAGATAATCACAATTGTAAATACTTGCATTTTCGAATTGAACTAGAATATTTAAGATAAGAGAATCGACGATGAATACAAACTCTACGGAACCTAATTTTTTTTTTCTTATATATGGGCAATTCTCTAGTGGCGAATGTGACATTCGTACGTTTTTGAGTTAAAAAAAAACGAGTGCCAAAACATTTTTTTATTTTGACAAATAGTGAATCCTTTAGCTCTTGATTAGCTCTATACGAATAATTTTAAATTATTAAAAATTAACATATTTTATATGTTAATTTTTGAAATGGTTGTTATATTATTATTATAGTATTACTATTTTTTTTGTATTATTTTTTTTACATTTTTTTTTTTTTACTTAAATTATTTATTTGCTTATTCATTTTTTAAATTTTCTTACCTATTTATTTATATTATAAGTAAACTGCATTGAATAAATTTCCGCGTATTTCAGTTATATTATTGAAATTGATGAGCCTTGCGGTTAAGTTGGCTTAGTTTAGTACCTTTGGCTAAATGCAAAATGCGCCACGACCCAAACGGAAGTGGGGCCTAACAACCTCTACTTGATAGGCTATTAGCGATGCCGTCACGGCCAGAGGAGAATAAGGCGAAATAACGCTAGCCACTAATGCGCATTGATTTTCACATTTCCACTGGCGTCATTTTGCATTGTTGTTGCTGCCATTGTTGTTGTTCTTGTTATTGTGGCTGGTATATATTTTTTCCTTTTGTAGCATCTAATGGCAGCGGATGTGGTTAAAAGCATTTGCCCAGCTACCTTTTACATAGACCATTAAATTTGCATTTGACGCTGACTGGCTCGATGGCCCGAACAGGAATTTCCATATATAGATATATATAATAAGAGAGGTAAATCAACTTAAAGAGAAGTTAAAAAAAACAAAAACAAAAAAAACATTTAAATATTTAAGCAGATAGTAACAGGCAATAACTGGCATATAATGGTACTTAAAGCAAAGTTTCCTATAAATGAAATTGTAATAGAATTATTTAAATCTAAATATCTAAATATGGAAAGATAAATGAGTAAAATTTCTCATTCAGAGCTGGCATCGTTGCATTGCTTTAAAGGCATGAAACATCCATCGGAAATTTATTATAATTGAAAATTTCTGATCAAATGGATATTTGTTTTGTATGTTAGATAGCTCCATAGCTGATATATATAGCTCTGACTCGTCTTATATTGTATATGTATATTGTATATGACACCGCAAACTTGTCTTCTTTTGTCTCTCAGCCTTTCGTTTCTTTTTCTCAAAATATCTCTTAGCTTGATATATATTTGCTAATATTCCATATCTATGCACTCGAAAGCCACTGGAAATCAATCAAATGTGCGCAGTTGCTGCAGTCAGGCATGAAATTGAAAACGCTAAATAGCTATGAAATGCAGAGCTTTAAGGGACTTTTCAAAGGATTGCCATGTGAATGTGTGACTTTTCGAAACCAGTACAAGTGTGACAATCAGGCTACGGAATCCTCAACAACAACATTTGAGACCAACAACAACAACAACAACAGCAATAGCAATAGCAACATGAGCAAAAATGCGCAACGTTCTTTGTGGCGCATTAAACGCAAAGAGGTTGAAGCGCCGTTTGGAGAGTTCTCTGGCCAGAAGCTGTACGTGATTTTATCAAAGAAAAGCAAAATATAAACCGCTTGCCCCCGCCCCGCGCCTGTGCTGGCACATTTTGCCCATACCAAGCGGTACGCTTAGCTGTCTGTCTCTTAGCTGAAGGCCCGGCGGCTGCGTCAAAATATGCCGCAATCAGGCTGCAAAACATTTTCATTTATATTTAAATACAAGAAAAGCAGCGCCAGAGATGCGAACGCGTTTTCGATTATGTTTAGATGGTATGTGTGTATTCTTTTTGGTCGAGGGTGGACAGCTTATCGACGCCCACGCACATACTGCCTGAAGGGGGGGCGAGCGTCAGAGAGGTGGGACGAATCGCAGAGACTGTATCTGGTTGGGATGCGGGTGCCATATTTATTGCGTGCCATGATTTATTATAATTTTATGCATGAATCTGTGCAAAGTGGTGGGCGTGGTGCTAGGTAAAATGAGCTCAGTGGCCAACCTTTTGACATTGCCAAATGAACGTTGCCTCCAGCTGCCCCCTCAAAGCTCCTCCATTCACTACTGCAGTTCGCAGCATGTTCATACACGTTCTGCTGCGCTTGTCCCAATAGTCGTCAAATCTATTGTGAATGACATGGAATTCGCTGTACAGTTTTTGATGAGTCCTTTAGGAGTAATTTTTGCTGTAAAGTCTTTTGAATGGTTGAAAATTTTTATAGCACAAAATATTTTTATAATAAGAAATGCTAATCATTTTTTAGATTCGAGTTTTCTACTGCAGAATTAAATTAAGCAAACTAGGCATATGTTTAAATATCATAGTATACATAATTAGCATCAATAAAAATATTTAAAATATGTATTTATTAATATAATGCAACTATCCTTATCTGTCTTTGTCTATGTTCGCGTGACATAGACTCGCACTCTCTCTCTCTCTCTCTCTCTCTCAGTGTGTCTCTACACACACACTCATTCTTGCTCTATTTTTTCAGAGTAATTTATTAAATGTCTCTCGTCTCTCGAATTTTCTTATCCATCTTTGTCTTGCATTATATACTGTTCAAGTGCATAATATATTTAAGAACCCCTCACCCTCTCTCTCTCTCTCTCTCTCTCTCTCCCTCTCTCTCTTTCTCTCTCTCTATCTTCTACCAGTAATCTTTTAGTATATTAAAGGTTTCTCTCTTCCTTTTTTTCCCTACAATATCCCAGATTAGTTTTTTTTTTTTTTTTTTTTTTTTTCTTTTTGTAAAACGTTTTCTTGATTTCGTGCTGCAGCTCAGGAGTTCATAAAGAATTTGATCAAAAGAATGAAATACAAGGCATTGCTGCATACCACACGAACACGCAGCACGCACAATCCAATATATCTATGGTATATGTATGCACACAGGCACTCACCCACCCACACACACACACACACACACACACACACACACATAGTCAGTTGGAGGCCAGCAACACATGAATATTTCACACGCCACACAAAGGCATTCGGCAAAAGTGAAAGCGAATGCAAAAGGCCAGCAGATTATAACACTCAATAGTGCCATTTGACATGTGGATGTGTGTAGAGTGTGTAGATGTGGGTGTGAGCTATACCCTGTAACAGAGAAATGTAATTTGCTAAGTACTTGGGGAGATTATTAGAGATAATTTACTGGAAATATTCTTTGGACTGTGTCTAAGGTAGCTCAAGCCGTCTTATGTGGTTCCACTTGATAACGTCTCTTGACATTATATAATAATTATGTTTTGAATATTATTTATATTATTTTTCATGTATTTATTATTTATTTATACATCTTAATTTCCCACATTCCTTATGCTCTCTTGGTACTCTGCTAATTCATATCTCTCACATACATTTTCTCTATATTACATGTCATCGCCTAGTCTTATATACCCTGCCACACTAGCTGTTGTTGTTGTTGTTATTGTTGTTCTTATTGCTGGTGAGCACAGCGTTTGCTCATTAATTCATATGACTTTTGCTTCATTGGCTATTCATGTCTTTCTCTCCGTCTCCGCTCGCCCTCTCCCAATCCCCCACTCCCCCTCTCTCTGTCTTGCATTTTATAGAACCGGCATCGAGCCGTGCATTGTAGCTAAAGCTGAAACCGAGCAGAGCGGCAGTAAAAGGTTAAGTGTCGAATCGCACAGTCACTGCGAGTCCCCAGGTTCAATTATGCATGCATAATTGTTTACACCTACGAGGCGGCGCAATTACTTAAAGGGCAAAATAAATACAAATAATGTGATTAACAGTCGCCCACATAAGTATGCTACAGTGTGTAACCTGCAACACAGCGGGAACTGAACACTAATCCGATTAAATTTCGTTGAATAAGAGCAATAGTCAAAGGAATAGAGTAAACTTTATCCAAAGAAAACGTTTCTCCCATAAAGAAGTTTATTTCAATTTAGTCTTTTCTTATAAATCTTGTGAATATTAAATTTTGTCTTTCAGATATCTTAGCTTGCATCCATTGAAATTTCGCGTGATTTGCTTTAAGATCTTGGCCCCAGTTTTGGATGCAAAGTGTGCTACAGTTTTTCAGTAAATTTTCTTTTGCAAAATACCGAATTTCAATTTGAATTTTGTTGCAATCTTTTCGGCTTGTTAGTGAGCATTTATGCAGCAGTGAGAGCTGAAAGAGAGGGAGAGCGAGAGAGAGGAAGACGAACGAGACGAAAGTTTTCCACTCGCCTCGACAACGTTTGAAATCGGTCTATTTCAAAGTGTTTATGCGGCTACAAAATAAAGTCCAAAGTTTTTGACAAACTTTTGGCCACAGCAGCGGCAGCAACTTCTGCGCTTGTCAGCTGGCAGCTAAACTGAAAGGCGGCCCCGATGCAAAATGCTTGCCACTGGGGCAGGGGGGCGGGAGGCGTAGCCGGTAGCTGTTTCATAAATTGAAAATTGCACAATTTGAAAAGTATTTGCGCACAGCTTTAATCAAGGCACAGCACAAAGCACAAAGCAAGGCGAACGCGGGCTCAATCAATAAGGCACAAGACACAATTGTCCTGCCTCACTTTACTATACACACACATATACATATATATATCTATATATATAAAAGAAAGTTGTGTAAAAGTGAAGACCGCTTATAACTTGATTTGGGCTGAACCAATTTTCATGGTTTTTGATTTGTTGGATTTGTCTCCGCAACGAGTTTAGTATAGGGTCTTAAAAATACTGAAAAAATTTGCCGAATACTTGAAAAACGCGGTTTTTTCCCCAAATGTTCAAATTTTTTTTATACCCAGTAGGCTTGGTAACAGTGACAGTTTTGACAATAGTGTAGAAGTAAATAAACAAATGTAGTCAGTCAGTCTACGGTCTCCTGACCTCGAGCAGACCTGACTATTCAAAAAAAAAAAAAAAAAAAAAAAAAAAAAAAAATTTTCAAATCAAAAGGAAAAATATTTCAAATCAAAAATCTGCAAAAAATCAAAAGATTAAAACCTGACTGTTCAAAAAATAAATAAAAAATTAAAAATTCGAAATTAAAAAAAAAAGGTAATTATTAAAAAGTGTATTTTTGGCTTTTTATATTTTCGGACTTTTAAACTTTATAAATATTTCAAATCAAAAATCTGCAAAAATTAAAAAAAAAATCAAAAGATTAAAACCTAACAATCAAAAATAAATAAAAAATTCAAAATTCAAAATTCGAAATTAAAAAAAAAAAAGTTAATTATTAAAAATTGTATTTTTGGACTTTTACAAAAGCTAAATATCTCGAAAGTTCAGGTATTTGTTTGTCTCAAACATAAATTTGTGTAAATTATTTATATTTATATTTCTCGATTGTTTTATATGGTTTTGTGCGAGGGCAGTATTACTATTAATAAAAATGCCGCGTCCTAGAAGATCTAATCTTTCCCGGCGGACCCATAATGCAATTAGGCAACGGAATAGCGCGAGTCAATTATCTGACGAAGAGCGAGAAATCGCCCGAGAAAGGCTCCGCGTTAGTACCCAGGGAAGAAGGGCCTTAATTCGTGCTTCTCAAAGAGAGGCAGCCCGTGAAATGGCAATAAGAAATGGTTCAAGGATTGATTTGAATCGAGCAGCGTTTCGATATGATTGCACCATTGATTACAGCTTGAATCGTTTAGTTTGCATTGGTCCAATGGACGTTGTTTGCTAGCATTGTGGCGCATTGAAGTTTGCTGGTGAAACGCCCGGTTTGTGCTGCCTTAGTGGTAAAGTGACATTGCCATTAGTGGTCTCGCCACCAGAGCATTGCGTTCCCTGCTTTACGGCGAAACACTAGAATCACGACATTTTCTAACGAGCACTCAAAAATACAATGCCTGTTTTCAAATGACTTCATTTGGGGCGGAAATTATTGGTAACGGATATAATCCGACATTTAAGGTAATTTACGTTAAAAATGTTATTTTCTATGACTGTCAAAATAAAAAATAAAAAAAAATAAAAAAATTTTGGAATAATGTAGTTTGTTAGATTTATGTAAAAAGTGTTTGTAAATCTAACTATAACTATGGCTTTGAATTTAAAGATTCAAGGCCAGATTTGCCATCGCATTGGATCATTGCAACCTATTGAAGATGCACAGCAAAAATTCTTGCAAATATACTTCATGGGCAATATGGAAGAACAACTTGACCGGCGTCAAGAAATGAACACAGCTATGAAAAGAGCAATTCTCCATGATTTGCATGCTTAGAAATTTAAACCAACCAAAACTGTGCAATGGAACGCGTTTGGTGATAAGAAAACTGATGAGCAATGTGATTCACGCGTTGATACTCAAAGGAAAATTTAAAGATGAGGAAGTTCTTATTCCTAGGATTCCGATGAGCTCAACAGATATGCCCTTTAAATTTAAACGAATTCAATTCCCGCTTCGTCTTGCCTTCGCCATGACGATCTACAAGTCACAGGGCCAATCTTTGACTATTTGTGGCCTCAATCTAGAAAATGCGTGTTTTTCTCATGGTCAATTGTACGTGGCATGCTCACGTGTTGGCAAACGATCCGCATTATTTGTTCTTGCACCCGACCAAAAAACGAAGAATGTCGTTTACAACAAGGTGCTTGAATGAAAATCCGATTAATAAATTTATCAGTGTATCCCAGCCTGAACAACATAGCTTTCAACAATTTTTTACCTAGAAATAATATAGAGGGCAATGCAACGTTTGCCGGGCCAGCTAGTATATATATATATATATATATATATATATATATATATATATATATTTATTTATGTATAAGTGTGTCTGTGTGCTGGCCAGGGTTATTAGATAAATGGGCGCCCGGCACGAGAGCGTTGGCCAACCGCACGTCGCATTGCGTTGGGCCAGCAACTTGGGCAATGTCTTAATTGATTTAACACGAAATCAGTCAAACGATAATCGAAAATTGCTACGCAAACTGTTTGATTACATGCAATGTCTCCCCTCTCTATCGCTCTCTCACTCTCGCTCTGTCTTTTGTTGGCTGTGCCCATCAATTGACCAGGCCGTAGCAGTTGCCAGTTGCCGGTTGGCAGTTGGCAGCGGCATCTTCATCCGGTTTAGCAACGCTTCGCTGCTCTTGCCACAAATAACGGGACACGTTGACAAAGTTGCTTTGGCCATAATTGAATTTCCACCTTGCCCCTCAAAATTACATGCGCTACGCGGGGCGTATGAGCAATTGCCGTAATTGTGAATGTTTGCTCATCATTCATAACCACACACACAAACACAGAGAGGGAGAGAGAGTGAGAGAGAGCGAGAGTCTCGAATTGATTACATTTGCTGCTCGCTCTCTTATCTGCATTCAATTTGCAGCCAAAAACCTTTTGACAAATTCCACTTAATTAGTCAAACTCGTTTTTGTTTGTTTTGCGGCAACTTTTCTTTGTTTTCCTTGGACTCGCACCCAAGCTCGCACTCTAACTAGTTTTTTTTTTTTTTTGGGTTAATGCTAGACTATTAATATTTATTTAGTTCATTAGTTTATTTCATTATATTGGGTGTTAATCTGGGCATTCATTTATTGCAGCTAATCAAATATTTAGTTGAGCCAAGGAAAACTATTGTAAAAACCTAATTAAAGCAACATTGAAATGTTTGATCATGCTAAAACTACACAGACTACAAATGGGTATATATGCAAATTAAGTCGTTCACAATTGATTTAAATACTATTAAGCCCTATGTCGCTTATGTCGCTGCAAATTCCAATTACAGCAAACGCCTGTCATTAATGCCAAACATAAACCCGCTTAATCCAAAATGAACAGCTGTGATAAACACAAATTAATATCAAAAAAAATTTAGCGGCACAATATATTTCAAAATATATGTCTATATGGGTTTATTTATTTATTTATATTTTTTTCGCAAAACTGGCAGCAAATATTATTAATAATATATGCATATATATTTCACACTGACCGCAGTTTTGAAATGCTTCAAAAACCGATGCTTTTTGCACATAATTCACAGGCAATTTATGTGAACTCCCTCTACACTACTCCATAACATTTTTAAAACATAAACATCATCATCATCATCATCATCATCTCGAATATTTCGTTCTCTCGTTTCCATTAGCTTGGCGCAACCACAGAAATATTTATTTTATTTTGTTTTTAAATGCGAATTTTCCCCTCTCTCTACACGGCTTTTATTTTTTATTTTATTTTATTTTATTTTTTTGTATTTTGTTTTGCCGTCAAACGATTTGCAAAACCAACTTCAGGCCGTTAACAATTGCATTTCAGTTCGGTTTCTGTTCTGTTTGCGTGGACAATTTTATCGACTGTGCCCCCTACACCTCTCTCCCTCTCTCTCCCACTATCTGTGTCAGACTCAGTCCCACTCTCTGTTGCTGTTGTTTTAAGCATTAAATTTAATTACTCAACAGCGGGCGGCAAACTGCGTGTGAGGCTATATAAAAAATAACTGCTTTTTTTTTAGAGGAAAGAAGCAAAATACATAAGAGATATTTATACAGCTGCTGCTGCTGCGGCTGCTGTATGATGCACGTTGCAAACACGGCAAAGGAGCCTTGACCACATGTGAATGTCCTGTAAATATTAATATTTATGAAAAAATATTTTAAAAAATAAGAGAATTATAAAATCAACAAACAAATGCGTTAAAAAATAAACTGTATGCTAATTAATACCTAAATAGAATACTATAAATGAATTAACAGCAGCTGCTATGGAAAAACGCTGTGAAGCATATAAGTGTAATCAAATATGTTTTATATTAATGTTGATATCGATAGAGAGATATTTCAGAAATTAAATATACAATTTAATTATGGATATACCAACACTTCCTATAATAATACCAAAAATTACCTATAATTTATTAAAGTATAGGTAATTATTTATATTAGGAAAACATTTTTGCAATTTATATTATTAATGAAAAAATTAATTAAAAGAGGAATTATTAAATATTCCTAATTATATAAACTATACTATGAAATATATTATTTTTATATATAATAAATAAAAAAAAAAAAAATTTTAGCATTTAATAAAAAAATTCATCAATTATTAAAATGCATATTGTATGTAAAAAAAAATATGTAAAAAACGTTATGCTTATATTTTTATATATTATATTAGTATTCTTGTATTATATTATTAATATATCTTGAATTATTTTTTTTTTTATCTTTTATATGTTACCTAAAACAAAATTTAAATATTAAAGATTTCAAAATAATTATTATTTTTATTTTCAAGAAATTTCTTCTATGTTTTCTATTATTTTTTGCGTAATGTATTACCTGGCAAATAGCTCGTCATATGTTGCATTAATTAACTAAAGCTTAACTTAATCACTCGTTCGTTAAAAGCGAACAGATAAGTTATTGAAAATACAATACAGTTGCAAAATTTTAATTGATAGAAAAAACAATACAAATTGCAATTAATTATTTTCGGAGAATGCATTCATTGTGCATTGAAAGCCTAAGCAAACATTTCTGCTGCTGTCGTCTGTATGGCTAAAGCTCTGCAGGACTCTGGCTGAAGGCAAGGACTCATCCAACATTGTATTTAGCCAATTACTGGACTCTACGAATTTATGGCACGATTTGATTTGGCAAGCGTTCAGCAGCTGCTTCATTTGGCTCTATCGGCTGTTGGTCAAATGTTTGCCGAGCACGCATTGAATTTAATTAATTTAACACGAAAATCATTCAGGCGATATTTCCGAAACTAAGCGAGAGAAGTCCACGAAATGGCTTATTGACATGCCACTCATCTCTGTATGTGTGTGTGTGTGTGTGTGTGTGTGTTTGCGTGTGCGTTGGTGTTGAGAGGGAGGTGCGGCTCAAAAAAGCAGCCAAACAAAGGCGGGCATAAATCTCATGCCACCAAAATAGCCTGAACATACAAAATTAGCCCTGGGTGTGTAGCTAAATAATCTTTATCGGAAATTAAGCTCATCGAGTACATATTCGAATTGCCAATTAAGTCCTTTCGTAATAGATAAATCAGCACGCAAAATGTTGCAGCAGATAGAGTCATTAATTTAATGAGTTATTCCATTTGATTTGTATAGTAACTTAATATACACATACATACATACATACATATTTATGAGAGAAATGCATTGTATTTGGATATTCATAATTAATGCAAATACTAATTGATTTGCTATTCGCTATATCAAATTTAATGTAACTAATTTAATACATTTAATTATTGTTTTCCCAAGAATATTTGTGGGGGCACACAAAAGCCAAATGAAACGAGGAATTTATTGATTCAATTTCAGTAAGAAAATTGTATTATTAGAAGTATTTTATTATTGCTATATTTCGTAGCTAAAGGCTTAAAAGCTTTACAAATAATATATTTAATTGCACTTGCATTTAATATAACTAAATATGCCAAATAAATATGAAATGTTGAGCCATACGAATAATTAACATTTTTTAAATTATTTTTAAAATTAACAAAAATAAAGTACGAGAGTTTAACTCCCTCTTTAGTCAAACTTCGAGTCGTTCTATTTAGATTAGTAAATAATCTAAATCTATCGACAATATTGTGACTCAGGGAAGAAAAGAGAGCCAAAAGAAGCCCTGCACATATATATGTAGGTATACATATATCTGAAACTATTACCCATCATAATTTGACTCCAAAATTTGTTCTTTATTTCTTCCTATGGCCTGTGCCCTTTCAGAGACAATTGGAGCGCACGTAATCACTGCTGTAATAATTCGCCGTGGCGTAATTGCAAAGAGCTGCTGTCATCTCGGATTGTAATTATCTCTGGGAGCGAGGCACTCACTGCTAATTGAACATCACAAATAACTGCGCTTTTACAACTGCTCCGAGAACAATTTGGGACTGGACTGGACCGAGCGTTGCTGGCATTTGTTTTTCGCTTTTATTGCAATGCATAAAAATCATTAATTACAACAACTTGTCATGAAATTTAAATGCCGCTCGCCGCCTTCACAAACAAAATACAAAATAAGTGAGACAAATATTGGAAAGCAAATTGAATTTTCATATGCGTGGCAAAGGTGAAAGGCATCAGGGGTGCAGGACGTTGGATGGATCAAGGGGATATGCCGTACAACTTTGTACATTTAGCCAAGAAGGAGAGAGAGAGAGAGGGAGAGAGAGAGACAGGGTGAGAGTGAGAGTGAGAGGGAGCAAGGGAAAGAAGAATCATGGGGTCTGCTCGCAGTTCGTTCGCTTTTTGTATAGCACAGCATTTTGTGCCTGTGTGGCCAGGGCATATACCTACACTTACACACACGCACACACATGCATGTGAGCTGCACCTACACAGTTTCATTTTATGAGGGCGGCAACATTTTTGCTTTTTATGTTCGACAGATTTTCGTGTTGGTATGTGAAACATGCTGATTCCCAGTGATTACAATTGTTGTGCTGCTGCCGCTGCTGTGGGCTGCCCATAGATGGGGCGAGGCTACACCCACGCCCACACTCACTGTCACAGCCCTGGCCAGAGCCTAGCCCACTCCTTCCACCAGAGGCCCCCTGCCCCTTATGACCAGCACTTGGCTCGATGCCGTAAAAAGCACAACGAAAGCAGATAAATAAAAGAACAACAACAAAAGCAACAACAACAACAACAACAACGACCTATAGTCGTGGCAAAAATTTCGCACACAAAAACAAAATGTAAACGAGGGCCAAAAAAAAAACACATATAATATATATGTATATATATAAATATAAATGAATTAATATCAACTACGAAATACTCTGCAAGTGCTTGGATGAAAGATGAAATATATAAATTTGAATAAAGCCGATAATGTCATTAATTGATCAAGTATTATATGAAAATAATTTGTAATAGTTTTTTTTTTATTGATATATGTTATATTTTTATAAAGCTTCTTATTTATATTTTATATAATTATCATACAAAACTGCCTTAAATAGTTGTGTTAAACAAACCTTTTTTGTTTGTTAAAAAAAAAATAATAATAATAAAAAATAAAACTTTGGGTAATAAATTTTTTGATCAATTATTATATGTAAGTATTTTATTAAAAAAAAAAATAAAATTGATTAAATTATGTAAAAATTAGATAAGTAAAAATTTTGAAATAAATTAAATAAAAATTGGAAAATAGTAAATAGTAATTAAAAATACATTTAAAAAAATGAATAAAAATGTAGATTAATATTTTAATTAAGTTATAAACAAATATATAAAAATATTTTATTTAATTTATCTTTTTTCTTTATTTATTTATTTAGTTTTTTAATTTATTTTCTGTTTTTATTTTTGACAATTTAAGAAAATGATTACGAATTTTGAACCTAACAATTTTCTTATACAAATTAATAAGATTTTTGAACTGAATAACTTCAATATATTTTATAATTCATTAAATGTATATTGTACGGCATAATTTCTTTTAATTTTATTTAGCTAAACGACCCATTGCTGGGTAGAGTATACAAAACAAAAAGAATGCCATGTTTTTATGCCGCTCTTTACAATTTTCGTGATGTTCTGCTGACAACTCAACAGAGATCAAGTTATTATGTGTGTGTGCATGTGTGTGGGTGGGTGGGCACACATACACACTCACATACATGCTTGTGTATGCGTATGTGGAGAGCTTTCGGCGCGGTTGTGGCGATCCATATGCAGGGCTGACCAGTCTCTGGCTTCAGCTTTAGCTCTGGCTATAGCTATGGCTACGGCTCTGACTCTGACTCTGACACTGGACACTGGACACTGGACACTGGACACTGGACACTGGACGCTGGACACTGGGCCCTGTGTCCGGCCGTTGACAATTAAGGTGAATGAATATTTTAATATTGGCAAACAGATTACACATATGGGCAATGACAATACGCTGGCCAGGACATGACTTGTAGTCGAGGACCACTGCATGGAGCTGCGTGGACCTGCGAAGACCTGCCTGCACTCGAGTAATGGCGTTAAATTTAATTCAATTGAATTGAATTGTTGTTGGCACAATGCATCAAAAGTAAATGCAAAATGCAAAATGCAAAATGCAAAATGTGCGACTGTCTGCCAGCAGACGAAATGTGCATTTATTTTCCGTTTTTCCTCTCTTTTTTTTTTTTTAATTTCATATTTTCTGCTTCGGTTGAAAATAATCAAGTAAGAGAAATCAACGATATGAAATACAATTGCATATGCTTTTTCTTCAATATTTATTTTGCGCATTGCATTCCCAGTTGCCGTCACAGAATGGCCATAATTAAACGCAAGGCGTTGCCAAAGGACTCTCAAGGGAGTGGCTTATAAAGCCAAAGATGAAGTTCATTTTGGGCTCTGAACCAAATATTAATTAAGAAGATTCAGTAAGAACCGCTCTCAATAATACGGGCATCATCGAGAAGATAATAACACAGAATATTTTATATTCACGCAGATGGAAAGGGGAAAGAGGTTGAGTAATTGGAATTGAGAACTCGAATGTGGCTGGCAAGATGAGGCGTGGCACAAGCGTGAGATAAGTCCAGATTATTTATGACAATGTGATATCTCTGTGTAGCTCTTAGCCCGTCTCTTCTACCTTGGCAATAGCAAAAGTGGCAAAACTATTTAGTGAGCTATACAAAGTGCAAGTTTATTATACTCTTCAATCTAAATTCCAGAGAAGACCTGCACACACTAAAGATTTTCGTCAAGTTCTCTTCAACTTAAGTTGCCCAAGCGCTGATCAGTCAGCTACGGCTCTTAGTCTGGCTTAGCAATTTATCATTCTATAGGCTTGAATGCAGCTGTATAACGAATGTAAGTGCGGCTGCTGCTAAAATTCTGAATAAGTGCAGATCGATAGTCTGTTCCAAAGATTAAAGCGAGAGTTAAGGAAGGAGGAAAGGCACAACTGACTAAGGGGAACGTGCTAAATTTCTAATCGAAATTGCCGAAAAACAGCAGCGCAGTACAGAAACTGATTGTTTGCCTATACATACATATATATAAATATATATCTGTGTGTGTGCGTGTTCTTCGTGCTGGTGGTGCTGAAAATCAAAAGCCCTTTTGGCCGACTGTAAAAGCTGATGAAAATCGATTTTAATTACAAAGTCAATGCGCGTAATTGCTTTGGCACCTAACTCAAGTGGGCAGCGCACTTTGATGTTTCCATCGCATTCAACACGGACACGCAATTCGCAACGAGTTGGCAGCGCCCATGGCAATTAGTTTAACCCTGCTTAAAGCTCTAGGCGCAATATCAAAAGTAGCGAAGCTGTCGAACAATTTTAAAATTTTTAATGTAGATGAGTGGGAAGAGCTTACTTGGAATTAAAAAATAAAAAAAAAATAAAAATAAAAAATAAAACAATTTGTTGCAATTATAACTTTTTAAAGTTAATTGTATAATTACAAGTTTTGTATTCATTATTATTATTAATTTATTATTATTATTAATTTTTTCTTTATCTTATTTATTTATCTATATATTTTTATAAATTTATATTTTTTATTTTTATTTTTTTTTATTATTTAACATGCTAGTTTTTCTCAAAAGTCTTCCTTTCCTTTCTTGCATATTATGCACAATTTAATAAAGACAAAAGAATTTACAGTGCATAAATAAATAAAAAAAAACTTCCTTTTCAGCAAAATAGTTTACAGTCCACTGATTATAATCCCAACAAAAGTTTAACTAAACCAAATAGATTTGTTGTGCAGCAATTGAATAATGAATTTTAATTAATTTTTAATTTCAAGCCAGCTTTTATATTCTTTTGTGCCAAGTGAAAGCGGTTTTAATAACCCCATTATTAGGCTGAGGGTTAAAGTGAAGCAAGTATCAACAGAATTTTCATTGCATAATTTTGTGCGCCAATTATTGCCCAATAAGCGGAAGCGGAATGTTTGTATTTGTTTTGCAACCAGTTGCAATCAATGAATTTCATGGACTTGCAACGAACTACCAAAGCCAAAAGCAAGCGGACACATAAAAGTAGATGGGAGAGAGAGAGTGATGGAAAGAGCGGGTGAGGGGGGGCTAAGTAGTAACAAGAGAGGAGGGCAACAAAGGTTGGTCCCACAGCAAGAGAATTTTGGCATTTGCGGATGCCTATGTGGCATGCATGCATGCATTTACATGCACTTCATGTCTCACTCACACACACACGCACACATTTTTACCCTCGCTTCTCTTCACTCTTCACTGTGCGTGCACATGTGCGTGTGTGTGTTTATACAGACGAACCAAATTTACTGCACAGTTGCATGTCATTAAAAGCCGCGCGACGCCCAGGCATCGCAGCTCAATTCGATTTCGACTCAATTTCGCCAAAGAAAGTTTAGTTTTAATTCAGCAACAAATTTATCAAAATAAAATAGGTTTGAAAGCTTGAAAAATAAAATTAAGTTTATAATAATTTTATATATAATTTATATTATATTTAAAATAAAATTAAGTTTATAATAATTTTATATATAATTTATAAATAAAACAAATCAAACCTATCCAAAAATGCACTCCAAAAATAAAATATATTTAGTTGATAAATTCTATTATCATTAAATTTATTAGTTTCATATTAATATATAAAAATAGGTAAAATAAAAGAAAATAGTTTTATTTGATATTCTCTAGTATAATTAAATTTATGCTTATTCTATAATAATATTAAAAATACATATTTAAATAAATAAGGCAATACCCGTAAATTTTTTTAATTCAATTGTTTAAACAAAATTTTTTTTTCTGCTCAAAGCCAAGCATATACACATTTTATCAATAAAAAATGAATTGTTTGAAATTATTAACACATTCCATTTACACTTTGAAGGCGCGCTGAATATCAGAAATATGCAAAAAAAATAAAATGTTTTAATGCACAAAAAATGTGTTGAGCTTTTGATAAAATAAATTTCACTTTCTGCAACTTTTACATATACAAAATATTCAAAATTGCACCAAAATTAAAATTTTACTATTGATAATGTCTTTAATATTAATTTATAAAAAAAAATATATAGTAAATATTCCTTAATTTAAATATTCGTGAATTTGCGTTGGTTTTTTCTAGAATTTAGCAGCTGGCAAATTTAATTAAAGCATTCTCAACCAACAACACACATGCATACACACACATACACATGCAAAATATTCAGCTGCAGCAGCCACATTATTGTTGTTGCAGTAATAGTTGTTGTTGTTGTTTTTGTTGTTATTGCATTGTCAACAATAAGCAGCATGCGCACCAGTGCACATCCAATGCATAAACAGGCAACGCCCTACCCGTCACCCACGCCTATAGCCACGCCCCCACACCAACAGACTTGCCGATGCATTTGCTTGGCTGCACACACAACAAACGCAAATTGCCAGCGCATTTTTTAAACATACTTGATTATATATATATAAATACCTACATAAATATATATATGTTTAATTTTTTTCTGTATAGTTTTTAAGGCCATGTTTTAAAGCTCAAGTGGTGCGTTTATTTTATTTTTATACATTTATTTATTTTTTACCATTATTAATATTATTTTTTATTATTATTATTTTTTTTTAATATTTTTTTTTTTAAGCTTGAAAAAGAGTTAAAGCACCGACAAAACGTCAAGACAGGAAGCGAAACACCCACAGCCAGAGCAAAAACAACAACAACAACAAAAACAGCATCCGCAGCAATCTTGATTTAAATGAAATTTAACTTTGTGCATATTAAAAAAGTTTTGCATTTTCCATGCGAAATAAGAAAAGTTTCGGCTTTTCTTTCTATTATTCTCTTTTTTTGTATTTATATATATATATTTAAAATATATTTATATGTACATATATATTATTTGGTTTATGTAGTTTTGACTTTCGGACGGCAGACGTCTGTAAATTAGATATGCCTTGACTTTCAATTCTCATTTCGATTCAGCTGATGCAAGAACAAAGTTTACAGCAGAGAAATTAATTTAGTAGATTGCAGAAACTATGGAAGCCATATTATAAAGGTTATAAGTTCTGTTTGGACTCAACATATTAAGCTATTTTTTAGAAAGTGCAATCTTGTTGCCAAAAAAAAAAAAAAAAAAAATAATAATAATAATAATAATAAATAAAAATAAAAATATACATATATAAATTTGTGGAAGGAAAATAATTAAAGAAAAATAAACCAAATTTGTAGACGTTTTATATAAAAATCAAATATATGCATTTATACCTAAAAAAAAAAATATATAATAATAATAATTATTTTGTAACCTGAATTTACTGAAAAACTAATGAAATTTGTAAAAATAAATATTTGTAGATATTTTAAAATTTTGCATATTCAATCAATTATGGACAGCCAAAAAAAAAAAAATAATAATAAAAATAAAATAAAATAAAATAATAATAATAATAATAAAATCATTTCATTTGCTAATAATAGAAGCGAATAATTAATTCAAACAATTTTACGTGGGTCTTAAAGAGTTTTTCAGCAAAAATTTATTAACTCGTATTTACACTGACTTTAAAAGTTTCTTAATGAATTCCCCTTTTTACGTATATAAACATCTTTTAAATATAGTGAGTGCCTGTGCCTTAAGATTTCCCTATTCTGTATAGCATATATATGTGCTATATAATATAATCTATTAATATTTGGGTCGCTGGCAACTACTTTGCAGGGAGAAACTTTTTGGCTGTTGCTGCGAACAACTTGGAGAACATTCGCCGAGCAGCTGCAGTGGCTGCTCCTTTTGGCCAGGTATCTGCTTTATTTTATGTTGAATTATGGCTGCTATTGTGAATGTGCAGGTGTCGGAGTAAGTGTGTGTAAGAACAGGTGTATGTGCGTGTATGTGCATGTGCAGGTGTCGGAGTAAGTGTGTGTAAGTGTGTGTGTTGCTATTTACTTTGGGGGGCGTGCCATTCGCAACGTGTTTTATTTACAGGCGAGGGCGTGCAAAAAATTAGCAGCCAAAGAGGGGAACAGGAAATCCAAACCAAATGGCTGCACAGGTAAACTAAAGGAAATAACCGTAGATACAGAAAACTAAGAAACAAGCAGCAAGCAGCGAGCAGCGAGCAGCGAACATCGAGAGGCTGTGGCTACCCACAACTAGCTTATTAAGATTTATGTGAGGTTCTGCTGGTGGAAAGACCTTTTTTCCCCTTTTTGCAATTTTGCATTGCAAGAGCAAGAGCAGCAGCCACAACAACAACAACTATCAAATACGTGAGTATTGAGCAAATTTGGTGTGTTTCGGCTTTTTTGCCTGGATATTGTCTAGCCTTTTTCTTTAAGAGACCGCATGCAAAACAAGCAAGAGATCAGCTGCAGTCTGCAGTTACAGTCGAAGCACTCTAATACAAAAACTTGAGCAAGAGATAAATGAGAGAGAGAGAGAGAGAGAGAGAAAGATGTGAAGAGAATAGATATGAATAAGAAGAGATATATATAAAAGTAGACTAGTTAAGTGTGAGAACTGAGAGATATATATCAAAGTAAATTAGTTAAGAATGAGAGCTGGTAAATACCCTATGCAAAATATTTACTTAGAATTTATATAAAATTTATATATGCTGAAATGATTTTGAATTGAGTCTAGGTAGACTTCCATGGAATGGAAATAAATTTTATTCAATTTTTGTGAGGCAAATTTTCAAATTTTCTGATAAAATATAATAGAAAAATATAATAATAATAAATATAGATGTATATATGAAAATAAAAAAGATATGTATTTATAAATATATATTAATCTATTAAATATAATATGCAATTTAAGCAAATTGAATTGAAGTAAAACAATTTAATTTCATTTAAATAAAATCTCAAAATTTCAAATATTTCTGCCAAGCATGCCAAAATATTTATACTAAGCGCAAAAGCAAGCAGTTCGTCTTTATGGCAGCTTCACTGTATTTAGAGATGCGCGTATCTATTGCAATAAATTTCAAGTCATAAACATGCTGAAGCACCGTCTCCAATCTGGCATCCCGCTGCCGCTCTGCCCCTTCCACTGCTTGGGTTTTTCTTAGCGTGGAAAGTGATTTGCGCTTTTCTTATTTTGTGCAGCGCTCTTGATAAATCAAATGCTGTCGCCTTTTGTCGTTTGGCGCAATTGAAGTTGAAGTTGAATCTGAAGTCTGAATTCTGAAGTCTGAGCATCAGCATCAGCATCAGCATCAGCCTTTAGCCTCAGCATCAGGCTTTAGCATTCTCTAAAAACTCAAGCACAACTCATTGTGGCGCTGCAAAATTGAAGTTCTCATTGATGGCTGGGCGGTGTTCGGGATTGAAAGCGGGCGATAAGGAAGTTGAATTTGTATGGCAGCCGTTGCAGCAACAACAATGGGCCGCACTTTGTCGTTTAGAGCTGGCACTCAAGTGCATTGCCTTGCCATTTTTCTTGGTGCAGATTGCCATGGAGCATCCAGCCACGTTCCACTATTCGGAGCTCAAGTGCTTCGAGTGGCAATTGCCATTGTTGCTGCCTGTCTCATGACGTTGTTTAAAGAATTAGCACAGCGCAACACTTTATCAAAGCCATTCAAACTCACTCACTCACACTCATTCACTCGCTCACTCATTCACTCACTCACTCACTCACTCTACGACCGCAGCGTCATAAATCTTCTCAGTTTATTAATTCACGATTAGAGCAACGTAAAGCCGAGTGCCAATTGTAATTAACTGCCAGCTAGATATTGCAGCTCCATCGACGCACACAGACATAGAGAGAGATAGAGAAAGAGAGAGAGAGTGTGTGTGTGTGTTACGTGTTACGTAAATCATTTTCAATTGCTTTTCGAGCATTCGTAAAGCATCGAGCTTTCCGATATTCATCTGTCCATTTGTATTGCCGTTCGCTTTTGTTTCGACGCTACCTGAGAATTTCTGGTCACTTTTTGGTTTGCCAGCGGGCGGCACGAGCAATTTGTTTGACATGCTGCGCATTTCTTGATTGCAAAAGCAGATATGCATAGATATAATCGTCTATATATAGAGCGAGAAGGAGAGAGACTAGCTGAATGAATTTCGATATATTAAAACGCAAAGCGATTGCAATGCTCGATATCAAAAGGCGAACTTTGCAATACATTGCAAATCAATCGTAAGCAGAAGATCAAAACAATTAGTTATATACATATAAATTTCTATATATAGCACAGCAGCAGGAAAAGCTTTATTAAATTCATAACAAGACCAAGGAGCTGCTCTTCTACGAATCCATAACAAATTGACTAATTGTTTAGCATTCTTAGAAAAGAAACTCTCATTTCAGCCAGTCGCTTGTATCCATCCCAGGCAATTCATATGAAACATAAAATAAAACTCTTCAACTAATTTCTACAAGCTCTCAGACTCAACATTTTCACATTAATTTGTGAGAGGAGAATTTCTGGAATACAAGTTTATAATGCTAGTAAATGAATTTATATAGATATATGTATATATACCAGGTCTATATTTAGCTAATACCCACTTATAAGTATATATAATATCAAAAGCAACTAATTTAACGAAAACTCTACTTTTCTATTTTTATTTATTCAGAGCTTGGAGATAATATGATATTATAACTACCCTATAGTGTAAGACAATGAGGCCTTCAGCTTTTTATAAACTTGATATAAATATACATATATATCGCCCTACTTAAAAAATTTCTCTGACTCTCGCTTTTAAAATTTGCTGCAAGTGCTAATCACTTTATTGAGTGACGAAACGACCTGAAACTGTCAGATGAGTTAAATTTGTTCGAGTCCTAACTGACAGACGCAGAAAAGCTAAAAATTACAATAAAATAAAATTGCAGAAAAGTTTTGTCCCAAATGCTCGCTGACAAAATGCAAAATGCAATTGAAAAGCTGTTGATGAGGCTGAAAGTATGCCAAAGCAGCAAACTAACTGTCCAAAACTATTTACAGCTTATGGAAATGCGTTAGTTAAGTTTGCGATGCTTATAGTTTTCTCAGTGCCTTGGCAGAGCGTGCGGTCAAGGTCGTAGATGAAATCAAAAATTAAAGAAAATATATAGCCCAATGTAGAAGAGCAAGGAAATAATCAAGAAGTATTTCTGCTCGAAATAAATTAAAAAACTACATGACATTTGCAGCTAACTAGCTGTTACATACAGTTGCACAATTGTAACATATACCCATTATAAATGGACTACGGAGCATCGCATAGCAATCAAAGTTGGGCAGGAGCGTCAAATTTCAAATGGCATTAAAATGCAATTGCCAAATTAACACGCGCTTCCTGTAAAAGGCAAAGAAATTTAATTATTTACAGCACACATACACAAACACACACAACAAAGATGTGGGCGTATCTACGTGATCAAATATGCAAATAATTTCAAAATGAAAATGTGTGCGCAAAGTCAAACGAAGAGCTACGCGCCAAGTATCTCAAACAACATTCTCATTTTTTTTTTTTTCGTAATTTTCTTTTTGCGGAACTGTTTTTGTTTTTCGCTTTAAACAGTGAGGTGGTTAGCGAGGAGGCGGGGGCGTGGCTGGTGCCATCAATTTATTTGCGCCACGCACGCGAATGCAAACAAATTAAATTGCAAATCATGATTAGCTGGCTCACAGCTTGCAAACACCTCCCTCAGTGCGAGCGCAGCTCGATAAAAGCAACAGCAACAGAAGTGAAGCATATGGAATGGGTATGACAACGTTACCCGACAAGCACTTCAATATAATCATATATTTATACACACACACTCACACAGAGAGACATACATCCGATATGCTGGCAAAACATGCCAACAGCAACTTGTCGGCTTTTACTTGGATTTTGCTTTAAATTTGAAGCAAGCGAGAAACAATTTTGGGGCGCGAAGGTTTCCACCGGACGGGTATTGCAAGTCATGACTACTCTCTAATATGAAAAGTCTCTTGATTTAGCAGTTGAACTAGATAATGTTTGAATTTAGGTAGTAATATTTTATTACGAATTTGAATTCTTATCGACATTGCAAATATAAATTAGATAGTTTATAAAAATTAAAAAAAAAAAAAAAAAATAGTTATATGGTAATAATATGATATGTTTAATATATAATATATTATATAGATTTAATTAATAATTATATGACATAGTTTATTTATAATATAATTTAAATAGCAATAAATAAAATATAATAACTTTATTTATTAATATTTGTTGAGCACAGCAAACGACGCTACGTCTAGCATTACAATCGAAGAGCTTTTATACGAACAGCATGTTAGCTTTTTAAGAGTATCATATTTCTAGAGACTGCCGTCATTCGTTCCATTTTCCTTAAATGTGACTTTGCTCTCACGAGGCAACGGCTTGATCATGCGAGCAGTTCGAGCATAAAGAGAAATTAACTCTGAATATTATTCTAAAGGTCTTTTAGTCTAGAATTATAGAGAAATTAATTTTAATATTTTTAAATTGATTTAATGCTTATTTGCTAATAATATTTAATATTTAATAATGTAATATTAATGTTTAAAATTTTATATAATTTAAATAGACTATTTTATTTAAGATTTTATTCTACAAATACTCTTTTCAAAGTGAGAGTATACAAAAATCTATTTTATCTTTCTATATCTAATATTAATATTTCATATATATAAATATATATATCATATATAATTTAATTTCAACATCTAATTTAATTCCAATGTACTATTTGGCTGCACATTTAATTCTACGAACACTCTCATCAAAGTGAGAGTACACAAAATTCGATTTTATATTCCAATATCTAATATGAATATTTCATATCACATGTATAGTTTAATTTTAATATTTTATTTAATTTCAATATACTGTTTGGCTTCATATTTATTTTAAACAAATTTTCTCATCAAAATGAGAGCATTCGAAATTCGATTTATACGATTTATACTTCAGCTGCTGCTTGTGGCGCTGCACAACAATTTATGAATTCCATTTTCTATGTATGAGCAGCTCGCAATAACTTGAAATCGCAAGAAAAACAACGCATACCGCATAGCCACGCCCACAATACCCACTGCAGCCACGCCCCAGCACACACACACACACACATACACATGTCATGCTCGACAAGTATCGAAACGTGCAAGCATTTTGCTAGCATGCCTCTATATGTGTGTGTGTGGGTGTGTGTGTGTGGAGTGTGTCTGGTGTGCAATTGAGTGTATGTCTGTGTGTATTGCGTGTGACACGTTTGTTAATATGGTAAATAATTTAAATAATCAAATAACAAAAAAAAACAAGTAAGAAGGCTCCAGTCGAGACTGCTCGACTAGGAGATACCCTGAACCCTCCAAGCTGATATTCTAATCAGTCTGGACTTCTTTTATGCACACATACATACACATGCACTTATAAGCACGTGCTCTGCTGACTGCGCAGTTAGCAGCGACTGCGCTTGGGCTGCGCTGCAATGTGGGCAATAATATGAGAATTTATTTGTTGAATAATTTCTTTTGTAGACATACGATCTTAATGAAACTTTCAGAGCGTAATCATATGGTTAAAATATGTGTACATTCCAAAGCACAAGTCTCTAGTACTTGAAAAGTACTAGTACTAGTACTTTTACAAATTGGGGGAGAAGGGGGCGTGGTATCCAAAATCTGCAAATTACAAAATCTTTGTATCCACTAACTTTATATACAACCCAAATATGAAGTCTCCAGGTCTAAAAGTGTTAAAATTATGCTGAAAAAACCAAGTCGATTTTTCGATTATTCTCGATAAAAAAGTTATCGGACGAGTTATCGAAAAAATAAAGCAAACTTGTACTGCCTATGGTATACACGAGTATGCATGCCAAATTTCAGCTCTCTAGCTCTTATATCTTCTGAGATTCTTTTGCTCATACGGACGGACGGACGGACGGACAGACGGACAGGGCTATATCGACTCAGCTCGTCGTGCTGATCAAGAATATATATACTGTATGGGGTCTGCGATGATTCCTTCTGCCTGTTACATACTTTTCACAAAACCATTATACCCTGATTTCCCATTTTCAATGGGTTCAGGGTATAAAAAAAGAGAGGAAACTAAGCGACAAATAGCAACAACAACAACAACAAAATGTCGCAGTCGCAATCGATGTCAACTCTTTGTTAAATTATGTGTGAATTATTTAGCATCAATGCATGTATCGATGCGAAACAGACCGACAGAGACAGAGAGAGAGAGAGAGAGAGAGACAGAGAGAGAGAGAGAGAGAGAGAGAGAGAGAGAGAGAGAGTGAGACAGACAGACAGCAGCAAATGTGCTGTGGTTGCTGTTGGTTTAACAATTGAATTGAATTTGTGGTTTCCGACAATTGGTTTAGCCGCGCGGCGCTGCCAACTCTCTCAACTCTCTTTGTCAATAGTTAAGCCACTTTTGGCAGAGCAAAATTCTTTAAGTGCATTAAGCACAAGCTGAAGCTGGATTAATATACATATATATAAATATATATATATATATTTCGCCAGAAATACTTTGATTACAGCTCTAATGAAGCTCACCTGTTGAGCAGCCGTTGATTTACAATAGCAATCGAATGGCAAAATTTGCGCACATATTCAATTTCATTTTCCATTTTCACACATCAAACACAACATATCTAAATAAAATACCAAGAGGAACAAACATTTGTGTAGCAAGTTGTTGATTGAGCGACAGCTGCTCAGGGACTCCTGCTTCTGCTCTTGCTGCTCCTGCTGCTGGCTTTGAGTGCATCTTGTTCGACTCAGAGCGAAACCAAATCAAATTAGCCTATGCTTAAGTAGACTTTCAACAAGTGAACAACAAAAATCGAGAGTAAGAGAACCAAAAGTTACTTCAAACTGAATTAACACACAGACAAATACTCATAGATTATATAGGGGGAGCCCTACGAAATGGCTGTTGAGCTTAACCTCGAATAAATATTTATACACGACCCTACCGAAAGGTGAGCACGTACTCCAAGCGAAAAAAAAAAAACAACAACAACATTCGCATGTTATTCAAATTAAGCTGCGTTTCCCTGCCGGAAAAAAGAGAGAAAAGTTTTTGGCCATTCCCAGGGGCTGGCGGACGACCCATCCCTTAGCATCTTCCAAGCACTTTAACATGACCTACGCTTCAGTTATTTGTTTGCACAGTGTGTCCAGTTATTGAATTCCACTTGTTTAGCTTGATTTTCTAGTTGTTGTAGTTGTTGTTGTAGTTGTTGTTGTTGTTGTTGCTGTAGCTGCTGTGTAAACGTTGCGAAAAACTTTTACGTGTTAACAACATTTTTCAATATAAGTTTGTAAACTTTTTGCTCTTCGCACACACACACACACACACACATACACACACACACACCTACACCGAAATAGTCGAACATTTGCCATATTTGCCAAAGCCAAAAGTAAAAGTCTATGCGGCAGCAAGTCAAGGATGTCAGTCAGAAGGTCGCCCAACGTTTCTGGCCAAACGAAGTGTTTGTCTGTCTGTCTGCTTGCTTGTCTGTCTGTGTGAGTATGTGTGCATGTGTGTGTATGTGTGTGTGTGCGTGTGCACTGCAAGTGGCAGCTAAGATGATCAAATAAACAGAAAAAAACTTGTAGCACAGAAAAGCAAGTAGCGAATTGAAGTGCTATCAGAGTGTTCGACTGGCAACTACCCTGTAAATATTTATACCTAAATTATATAAGACTTACATACATACATATATATATTTTTAATAAATTTAGCTGCCTCATTTTATGAAAATGTTCAATACATTTATTATATATTCAAGAATATATAATATATTTTAAAAATATATTTTATATATAATATTTTATATATAAATATTTAATGAATCCATTTTTGTAAATATTTATTTATATATTATATTTATATATCCCTCTAAATATATGCAAATAATTCCTCCTTTAAATTTTATTACTACACTTATGGACAATAATGTTTAATATATTGATCATAAATATGATTTAACAAATATATATTTATGTATAAATAAAATTAAAAAAAAAAATAGATTATATCATTTAAAAATATTATTACTTACAGAAAATAATATTGCTTTTTATTTACTCCTCTTTAACAATTCACACCTAATATACCCTTCCAACTCGGCAAACAGAATGGGTAAAAAAAAAAATAGCTCTCAAGGGTGTTTCAGTTAAAGAAAATAGAACCGAACGTAACGAAATTCGATGGCAAAACGAAACTTTCGCTTGATGAATTGAATTGTTGACAAAAAACGAAGCGAAACGAAACGAATCGAAACGAATCGAAAATGAAATGAAATGAAATGAATGAACGAAGCAGCAAAACAGAAGCAAATTGTGTTTATTCAGTCATGTTACAGGTTGGTAAAGGTTAACTTTTATTTCACAAATACTTATCGCACACGCGATAAGCAAACGCCAGTTGTCTGCTGATGGCAGCGTCAGAAGTCGATGTCATACAACACAGTTGAGTAAGTAAAAGCTGAAGCCCCAACAGGAATGGGGGCGCAAGTGCCTGACCCAAAGGTGGCTACGCATAAGCATAGCACTTTGTTTACCGAGTGGGAGCTAACGTTAATGCGATTCCAGGATCAGAAACCTTACAAAATGGAATGGAAGACATGCAGGGCCTTTAAAGACAATAAAAGGCAATTAATCTTTTATGAAAAAATATCTAGAAAATTACTTGATTGAATAAAATAAGTTATTTTTAATTTATTTTAATTTTATTTTTATTTTTATTTTTATTTTTTTTTTTTTTGCTGCTAATATTAATTGACTAAAAATGATAATCGAGTTTGTGTTGATACTAAAATCAAAATTTGACTACCTTGAGAAATGCTTATGCAAGCGATATGAAAATTTCATTGCACTTTTAAGCACATGGTTGACCAGAGAGGTTAAATATTTAAGCAGTATGTATATGCAGCCATGTTCCACATCTACACGCCCACAACAGAAACATAACGAGAGGCGGCAGCTGGGCAAATCCAGCAAATTGTCTAGATGAAGTTCACTTGCTGCTGCTTCTATTGCCACTGCTGCTGCTGCTGTTGCCAATGGCCCGTAAAAGTAGACTACAAAATATGCTTAAATATGCATTATGCGCTTATATGGGCAGCAGGGGGCGAAGCTGTCCAGCTGAAAGCACAAAACTGAACTCAATACGACTTAAAACTCGATTGCATGTAATGGCACTTAAGCTTACAACACACAGTCTTTCGGTGTGTGCATGTGCCTGTCTGTGTGTGTGTGTGGGTGTGGATGTGGGTGTGTGTGTGGCACAGGTGCAAATGTAAATGCATCAAATCTGAATTGTATTGGCTGGATGTTATTGAGAAAGAGCAAAGGAGAAAGAGGCAGAAAGAGAGAGAGACAGCGCGAGTTAGGAAAAAAACACACAGCATCGACAACTGGCAGCTATATGCTGGCTAAAAAGCATTTCAATTTTCCTACACACAGCACTTTTTTTTTTTTTTTTTTTTTCTCAACAGCTTCTTACTAATATGCACCCACGACCACACCCTCGCCCTTGTCCGGTCCCTGTCTCTATCCTTAGCCCATACCCGAAGCCGGAGTGCCACTTTGGCAAACATTTTGCACAGCCGAAAGAGAGATAGCTAAATTGCTCCAATTGCTGCTCCTGCTGCTCCTGCTCGTGACCTTTGCATCATGTCCACCCATTTTGCACAAATGGCAGCACATTTAAATTTGAATGTGCGATGGAATTGATATTGGAAACTATGCTGAAGGGCGTCTAGTCTAAAAAAAAAAAAAAAAAAAAAAAAAAAAAAAAAAAAAAAAAAAACCGGAGTAAGAGGGGTTTTTGCAATCCAACCAATACACGTGATTAGCAAAAATGTCAATGGCAAAAAGCTGTGCAACAGACCGAGCAAATTTCCACTTCATTTTAAGTGCCACAAACTGTGCCAAAGGTCGATTCGTTCGATTTGAGAATACGAAATTATACAAATAAACAGCGCTGTAAATGGCGAACTAAAAAAGATGAGAGTCTCTTAACAGTCCACTTACATAAATTGTATAACCATTAAGCAATATGAAAATATTTTATTATATAATATTTACATATTGATGTAGCCCGGTTTTCCATTCAATTCTTATTACCGTCTTAATTATTGTTGTGCATAAAATTGAATCATAAAATTGTTAATTCGTAAAAATATTCATAATTGATTCATTGTAGATCCGAGTGCAGATCCCGTCTAGATCCAATTCGTATCAGTCGAACATATCGACTCGTTGGTTCTTCGAATTGATCATATTTTTCTATCGTATGCATAAGTTATTCTATCGTATGCAGCGTCGTATATCAGGTGCTCCACACCTGAGGCATAATCTAGCACCAAAGAGAGACAGATTTAGCTTTACGTTCCATGCAAAAAAAAAAAAAAGGGTTGAAAATGGGAACATTCGTCCAAATTTAATGTCTTTACGAAACCATGTAAATTGTTTCTAATTATACAGAAACTTATATAAAAAAATATTCCGACTTAAATTTAAATGTATTAAAAAAATATATATATTTTTATTAAATAATAATTTTTATAATTTAAATGCCAATAAGAAGTAAGAATATTTTCAAAAATATTTTCAATTGTAATTTATGCTTAAATGAAAATTAAACATATTTTCTGCCTAATTTCAGTTTTCTGCAGTTAAAATGATTTTCTTTCTACAGTTATAAGATATTGCTAAGCAAATAAAACTGTTAATATTTACAGTTTATCTTGGAAAAGCTATTGTAAGCAAGCATGGAAGCTAATATACAGCCTCACCTCAAAAGTTCGCTGGAAATGCGAAGCATGTAAATCGCTTTTGGACACCAGCAATGACAAACACTAAGAGCGACAACATGGAGTAACAGAAGTAAGGGAAGCAGCGAAAGAAGCGAAAAGAAAAGCTGATAAAAAAAAATGTAACTCTCTACATCTTCTCCATTTGTTTGCTCAGACAGTTCGTGCAGCGGAGCACGTGAGAGCCTGGGTAAACTTGATATCCTCTAACAGCATACATATGTATGCATTCATGTATGTGTGTGTGAGTGTGTGTGTGGTTGGGGCTCTGGCTATTTTCATTTGTCCGAAACGTGTTCGGAAATTTAAAAGTTCGCTGTGAAAACGAAAGTGGAGCAAGTTTTCGGCTTGTTCGTTGTTTTTAACGTTGCAAATTTATTGAGGCGTGCATTTGTCCAACTACCCCCCTCCCCCTCCCCCCAGCACATACAGAGATGAACTTATTTGCGAGTCTCATTGTTTGTTTATCATAAACAATAAAACTTATATTGACAAGTTTTTGTGGGCCAAAATGAAACAGCTACTTGGCCAACAACTTGAATAACCCTGCCTCTCTATTAGCCATGGGCGTGGCCGGCAGCCAAGTGCAATAGCTATTCATATTATGCATGTACGTGTGTGTGTGTGTTTGTGAGTATTTGCGTGGCCGAAACTTTCATAATTTGCATGACATGTGTGGCGCCATCTGCCGGCACCGTTTGTCATAATACAAATTGCCAACAACAGTTGTGCAAACTTCAAAGTGCCCGGAAAATGTCAGAGAAAAGCGTCGCTGTGATTAATTTTGCACTGCGCAAGCAGCTGAGGCCGCTGTCTCCTATTCCGCACCACCCGAGCCACCCCCGCCTAGCCGGCCGTCCGTCAAAAACTAATATTTGACTTGGCACATAGCAGAACCTAAAATGCTGATACAAAGTACGAGCAAATAAATCTGCGAGCACATAGATGATAGATATGTTTCATATAAATTTAAAAAACATAATTAAAAACTTCATTAGTTCGGTAAGAATTCAGATAAAATGACTGACCAAATTTATTAATTTGCTTACATTCATTTTTTATTGCAATTTTTGTAAATAAAATTACAATTTAAATTTTGCAATATTAGCCAAAAATCTTTATATATACTAAATTCATAATGACACTCAGTGCAATAAATTTTGTTCCCCAATAAAAAATACTACAACTATGGATCGTTTCTCGATGTCTAAAAATAAGTGTATTTTACTCCCACTCTGAGAAAAAGTCAGAGATCAAGCGTTTGCTTCAGTTCCTCAACGATCTCGTTCACGATCAGACAGAAATCTTTCTTTTTTCGCTCTGGTTGAAGTAAATGAAACAAAAGGTCTTTTGTGCATGAACGGCAAGAGTAGGAGTGTAAGTATTTCAATAAGTTGTCTGAGTTTTATTGCACGAACGTCAATCGGCTCGCTCCCTGAATTACGTTCGTGAAAAGAGCGTCAGACGAATAGGTCGACTGAAGGCGCTCAACTAAATATGAAGAAGCGAAGGCCCATTCTCAGAGCAAGAACGATTACATATGTATGATTGTTGCACACTTTGATGAAACTCCTAAAAGAGATTGTTAATGGCAATCAAGTCGCTCAATCATGACATAATAGCTAATCAATCATATGTAACTTTACTATACTTTCGATCATAATAAAATATTTTGAGCATATATACAACATATATAGATAAATAGCTATATAAATTATAGATATTAATGAAATAACTTGTTGGAAAATTATATAAAATATAATTGCTTAGTCAGCAAAGCAAACTATATAAAGTTATTTATGTTTCTTATTCACAGTATTTAGCCAGCAGTATTTAATGAAAATTCACTTACAAATAATGAATAAATATACAGTTATTAAATTACACATACGATTGAACTTATCATATTTTTTTTTTGCTTTTTTTTTTTTTTTTTTTTTTTTTTCTTTTCCAAGTTTTTTCATACTGAAACATAAACATGTGCAGCTGCCTTTTAACATAATTATGTGAGAGCCGCTGCCGCTGCCGCGGCTCACTCAAACCACAAATATCCATTTAATCAATTTTCCACATGCGCAGCCGTTAAAGGTGAGTAATTAACATGAAATTGATGATGGCTAAGGACAAGCAAACATTTGATTGGCCTGCTTGCTGCGAGCTGTCGTGGGCTGGGTGGGGTTATTTTTCATTTTCAATATGAATATCAATACGTTTAATCAATTACAGTTCACGGCCCAAACCAAAAATGCCAAGCAATGCCATAATTTAAGCATTGCCTAATGGAAACATTTCACGGCGCTGTGCAGCGCACAAACCACATTCTGCTTATCATTCATAAGCGGTCACATTTTCAATTACATCTCATTTTTTCACCAGTTTTATTTTTAGTTACTCCTTTTTTTTTTTGGAGGCTTTTTTGCATTGCACTCGAATCCAATTTGTAGCCAACTGTTGAAGCTTTTTGTCCACTCACTTTTTTAGCGTCGCAAATGGCCGTTGAAATGTTCATGGCGCACGCGATGCTGCTGCCCAGAGGACCTGGGGGAGCAAGGATGGGAGCATTGGCAACTCAACGGCTGCTCAGCACAGGAATTATTAACGCAATGTGCCGCATTTACATGCAAAGAGCACAAAAGCCCCGCCCCCCGCTCACCTTATAAGCCCAGCGGCTCGTATTTCATCATATATTTTTTTTTAGTTTTCCTTGTCGCATAAACAAACAAAATAGTAAATATAAATACACAAAATAAAAGATACAAAATTATTGAAAAAAGCAGCTCCATGAGTTGGAAGAGGCGAACTCGTTTGGTCATTCAGCCATTTGCATTCACGCATTTAATGCTCTTCGGTTCGAACGGGTAACTAAAGTTTTGTTATCTTCTTTGTGGCATCGCCCGAACGTAGCCCTAAGCCAATAATCTGTTAAAAGGGCCAATACGGCGGAAATCTCATACAAAGAGTTCATAAATTTATTTTCCTGCAATTTATACAAGTTCAGTGGCTTTATTATAAATTAAACAAAATGAGTAAATGGAATCGCGTAGAGAATAATTTGAGTTTATTATTCTATATTTTATTATATAAATTAAATGTTACTATAAAGGGCTTTAACACTTACAAAAAAAAAAAAAAAAAAAAAAAAAAAAAAAAAAAAAATTAAATAAAAAAAATAATAAATTTGTTAGCTAAAGAAAAATCAAAAAAATTTAATTTGCTTAATATAATTTTTTATTCACACAATTTTTTATATAAAAGCATATTTTTTATAAATTTTTGTTTTTGCTTATTTTAAAATAATTATACAAGAGAATTAAATACATAATTTTAAATTTAATAATTATAAAATATATATAATTTTTTTATTTTTTTACAACCCAATAATATATATATTTAAATCCAATAATATATATATTTATTTAAAAATATTTCTAAAATAAAGTAGAACTTGTATTTTTAAATTTGTGATAATTATTAAATACACGAATTCCTTTTTTTACAATAAAATAAAATATATATATTTATTTCTGTTTTCATGTTTTTAAATTCAAATATTTATTTACTTATTCTGTAGTAAATTTTCAGCTTGAGTCAAGGGCATTTTATATTTGTGAATTGAAAATTTGCATTTTTTCAAAACTTTTCCTTCTTTGATATTTGTTTATATTAATGTGTTTTTTATTTATTTTTATTTTTATTTTATTTTACTTTTTTCTTATTGAATGACAAATATAATTAATAGCGCACAAGGCGACTGCGACGGCTGTTGTGCATTGTGCAAAAGAAAAAAAAAAGCAACAATCAATATTCGACAAATGCAGTTGCGCATATAAATTGGTTATTTATTGTTGGTTTAACGCTAGCCGAATAATTTTCAATGCCAAAAAAGCCGTTGCAGCACTGGAAATTGCGCCTTTAAAAAGTGAGAAATCAAAGCGCTCACCATACTGAAATATTATATCTATGTATGTATATGTTTTTTTTTTGTTTTGCGGGCAAAGAGCGCACAAAACTGTTGGCAGTCACGCATCCACAGGAAATTGTATCTAAATTCAATTTATGTGCCAGAAACCTGTCCCGGGCACCATCACATATACCCACTCTGTGTGTATGTGTGTGTGTGTGTCTGTCCGTGCGGTTATCCGGGATAGGCCAGAGGCCCGGCATTAGCTGCCGAGCCTCCCATTAAAAGTACGTGTCAAATTAAATTGTTGTGCTCCAAAACAATTGAATTTTGTGCCGTGTTTCATCAGCTGCTGCTCCGACTCCTGCTACTCCTGCTGCTCCTGCTGCTGCTGCTGCTGACTGTGAGCCTGCTGCCAAAAATTTCATTTTGGCATCTAAATGGTCGAGATTTATATTTATGCGTGCTCCATTCGCTTATGTGTGTGTGTGTGCGTGTGTTTTTGTAAAATTATATGTATATATAAATATATAGATATATTAATAATATATTAATATAATAAATATATAGGTATATTAACATATTGGTATACTGCTTAAAAAATAAAATAATTATAATACAATAAATATATTTAATATTTTTTCTTAGTTTCCATATATTAATATATTTAATATATTGGCACACCACATAAAGCCAAATAGTTTATTGAAATCGAGCTCTATAATAATAGAATCATATTATGAGTCCTAAACATAATTATTATCAACTTATGCCTAAATTTCATGATCATATTATTCATCATCATCAGCATCGTAATTATATTTATTGATATATAATTAAAACATTTTTAAACATATTTATATTAATAATTTATATTCGATTATCACGATAAGTATTTTATATTTATAATATATATATTTATATTTATAATTCTTATTCGATTAAAACCATCAAGAAAATTTTTACCACTTATATGAGACCCTGCTTGATTTGGGCTTAAATAAGAGAAGTTAGCTTTATGTTGGTCACATCTGAGCTGAGTTGAGATTCAAAAATCAGTCTTTAAGCTGTTTTTGAAGTGGAGTTTTTGATGTCGGCTAGAATGTAATCCGCTGCAGCTATGAAATCCGTTCGCCAATTGCCAAGCACTGCAATTGGAATGAAAACGAGCTGACGAAAGAGCCAGTCAGACCAGGCCAGATGATGTGAGAAAAGGAGTCGGCGACACTCGGCTTGGCCGAAACGTGCGCAACTTTTGTCCAAAAGTTGTTGATAGATAAAAAACAAAACAAAAAAAAAAAAAAAAAAAGGGGAAAAAAAAAAACGGGACAAGGGTCACTAGACACGGACCAGCAACCAGGAGTAGAGCAGGGGAGGAGATGGCGCAGAGACATGGCACATGGTTACCAGCGTTCAGTGCAGCATCAAGGGACATGGGTAATTATTGAAGACAATGCGCGCTGGGCTGCCAAGTTTGCCTGGAGCCGCAGCTTCTGGCTCAATTTCTCTCCGTATATGTGTGTCCATGCATGTGTGTGTGTGAGTATATGTTTTTACTGGCCAGGAAGTGCAGTAAATTGTGCGACACAAAAATAGTACCTACGACAGGACAATGGCGTTGAAAATGCGCCATGCAGTGAACAGAGAGGGGGGTTGGTGTTGATAGACAAAAGAGAAATGCACAGATATACACAGTGGGTAAACAGAGAAACAGAAAGAGAGAGAGTGAGAGAGAGAGAGAGAGAGAGAGAGAGAGAGAGTGAGGTGTGGGGTCAACTATAGTATGCAGGAGCATTCAATATGGGTGCCAGTCGGGCGCTTTGCTCAACAGACGCTTGTCAACAGCAGACGTGACTAGACGACGTCGACAACACCAGCAACAACAGCAGCAACAACAACTACAGCAGCAACAACAAGGAGCACAACAACTACAGCAACAAGCAGCTGCAAAGACAAAACATGTTAAGGGGATCTGCTTGGTCGACTGCATTCAGTGGGTGGCAATGCACGCCCGACTGTTGCTCAAATAAACCCAAGCAATTGCGCATTAAATTGCACTAAGCCAGCTGATGCAGATGCCGCGAAAGCGATACGAACAAAAAATTGCAAATATATATATATATATATATATATATATATATATATATATATATATATATATATATATATATATATATATATATGTATATAGCCTTGTGGCAAAGTTTAATTAAATGACCCCGAAGCGCATAAATGTTTAAATTTTTAAAAACTTTTTTAAACTTAAAAAATCAAAGCATTAAAAAATAATAATAAAAAAAAGAATAAAATTGAAAACAACTCATATAACTGTTATAAATAAATAAAATAAAATTTTTAAATAATAAATATATATTTTTAAATTTAAGAATCTTTTCCAAAAATTAGCAGCCTTAGGAATTATTGAAATTAAAAATAAATTACCAATACATATTTAAGGAATTATATAATGTATTAAATTAGTCTAAAATTTTTCTTGAAATAGACATAATTACTATATTGATTATATAATTTCTAAAGATCTTGTTAAATATATTAGATAATAACAGCAAACTATGTTAATCTGTTAATGTTAATCTAATTTTGCAATCTGCAGTCAGAAAAAAAAAAAAAAAATGCTGAAATCAAAAATTTCAATTAACAAAGATTTATATATACATATATCTACTCTATGTGTTGTGTCTTCTCAACACAGAACTTTCTTTTAATAAAAAAAATTAGCAAGTATGGCCTATAAGCTTCACAAACTGCAGTAGCTTTGTCTAGAAATCAATCAACTTTGACATTGTAGGGCCCAGCTGAAGTTCATTAAACTGCGCTGCTTTGTTGCATTAAGCTGTAAATACCCGAGCACACCCCGCCACAGTTGCTGACGTTGCGCGCCCGTCTGTCTCTGTCTGTCCCTGAACTTAATATGTTGACTCGTGTAAGTTGAGCCACTAAATGAGCACAAAATGGGAGACAAATGAAATAAATTTACAAAGTAAATCGAAAAGGCAAACGAAGGAGTCAATTAGAATGAAAATGGAAAAAAATCGAAAGAAACACAAAAGAAAATGTCGCAGACTTTGGCTTATTCGACACAACAATACTCGTCCATGGAACAAAAAGAATTTAACAATTTAAGAATAAATGCCTACTATCTAGTCTCTATAGCAAAAAAAAAAAAAAAAAATAAATAAACATTACACAAAATCAATACACTCTCTTAAATAGTAACAGGAATAATTCTTTTAATTAGTCATCGAATAGCTGAAAAGGAGACGAAAGATAACTAACAAGTATTGGAGGTTAATTGGAAATCGGACTTAGCCATGGCAAATATCATATTTCAGTTCAAACTAAATAGGAACTTGCTGAAAGGGACTTAAATACTCTTTATATAGAAACACTTTTAAAGCGAAATTAATTGCGTTACAAATGGGTTCGAAGTGCAACAGCCAATGGCACTGAACAAGAAATGTTATCAATAAATTTTTGATTATCAATTAAGTGAAGCGTAAATAGAGCATTTAGCATTCAACATTCACCATTCAGCATTCAGCATTCAGCAGTTGGCCGAATGGCAATTCGAATTGTCGAACTGCTGTGCTGCGGATTTTTGGCTATTTCGGTAATCGCAATTTCTGGCTTTTATTTTTGCGCGTTGAAGCGGAAGGCGAATTGAGCTAACGGGTTTTGAGTTACGCGTGTATACAACTTCGCTTCAACGTAATAAATATACAAGGCTATACATAGATGATGTATATGTATATGGATATATGTATATATATATGTGTGAAAGAGATTTATGTGAATGGACATCCGATGCGGCGATAATGCAGCAAGCTTTAATTTCCTATGCATTTGCAGAGCCTAGAGATATACTATGAATTCGAAATTTATTAATTTACTAATTTATATATTTATAACAACTTAATGGGATATTTGTCCATAACATTTTCTGCCCGAAAAATAACATATTTTATTTTTAAAATTATCATATGATATATGCCTTGGAAAAGGTTCACTAATCAGCTTATAATATTTGAATAAGGGTGAAATAAAAAAAAAAAATAAATAAAATAAAATAAATAAATAAAATGAAATATAAATTGAAAAAAAAAAAAAAAAACAAACAAAAAAAAAAAAAACTCAATGAGAACAACATTATTATTAAATCATATATCATCATATTATTAAATATAAATAAAAAAAAAAGTAAAATAAAATAAAAATAATTCAGCTCAATGATAACATCAATATCATATTAATAGCTGCCATTAGTCATTATTACATTTAATTTCTAATAACATTCCTATCAGAAGGCATGCTACTAGTAATACACCCCTATAAATATTCCTTTACACAAAGCCCCTTCGATGTCATTTAGCAAATAAAATAACTGTACTGAGCCCACCCGAAAGTACTCTTGCAACAGAGTTGGTGACTTTACTGAGGTGCTGCCCGAGACGTTCTTAAATTGGCATTAAAAAGTATTTAGCATGTTAACAAGCTAGCACTGAATATGTAGCAGAGGGCGGCGAGGGCGTGAGGCAGGGGCAGCAACCCCTGTGTAAAAATAATAACAACAAAAATTGATATGAGGCAGAAAGTTCATATGTAAATGCTGTACACACACACACACACACACACACACACACACACATATACATAGAAAGTAAAGCACACATGCAACATAAATATAAACATCTATACGATGTGTATATGTTATAGAAATTGGCTTTATAATCGGCTTATGTTTTGATATGGGAACAACAGGCAGACAAACAAGCTTAAATTGAGTCTCGTATATGAAAAAGGAAATAATAACAAGTAGGCGGGCGACGCTTGAAGAGTGACTAACTAACAAATACCTTTCAATTGGAGTTTTATTAAAGTCCAATAAGAATGCTGATTATGTTTCGTAGCAGCTCTACTTTATTCATGAGCACAACTCGATGAGTAGTATATTCTACTAATTATCTCTGGCATACCCACTTGCACAGCTCACATATTCAGAGGGCATACAAATATATTGTAGCAGGCAAAAGCTAAATTATGTGTATAAATAACATATTTACATTTTACCATAATACTGATTGCAGATATGAAAAGCTGAAAAATATTATTTTCCATTTCACAAAAATTTATCCAGCAAATTTAACGAGTAAAATTCTTTTGCTAACATTAAAATTCATTTCTCTACAGCTTTGTATTTTTCACTACAAATTCTTTTAATAATTGCAGGCAATTAATTTTTAAGATACTCAACAAATTTTCTACTCAATTGGAGATTAGATATAAGGATATGCATAGAGTTAAGTAAATATGAAGATTTTTTTATTGAATTTTTCCTAAGAAGAAACCAATAAAAATAGTAAATGAATAAACCAAGGATATTTACTTTAGCTATATGTAAACATATACCTAGCAAATCCTCTTCTAAAGCTCTAAATTAGTTTTAGTAAATCAAATATATATAATTTGCAAAATACTTCTCACAGCTGACTTACCAAACAAAATTTAATATAATATTTAAATAAAATATTTTGAAAATATATTTAATAAGCTTTGATATATCATAAAATAAAAGATGAAATTTATGCACAGCTTTCCATGTTTTAGTTTTTTTGTTACCATTTAATCAGGCCAAATATCAAACATATTTTCTGCCACTCATTCATTCAGCTTCCATTCACGCTAGCTAAAGTCCTTTTGCAGTGCTTTGTTGCATCGCCACAAAGTGAAGCGACGCGTTTATTGTTGCCGCCCGACGATAAGACGCAAAATTCCAAAGATGAAGCGATGGCCAGGAGAAACAACACTCGAGTACCATTTATAACGGTAGCGCGTGCTTCAAGCTGTCACACAGGAGAAGCTATCGTCGAGCTGCCACTGTGAAGGCATCTTCTGTTGCAGCAGCAGAAGCAGCCGCAGCAGCAGCAAATGCAGAAATTAATGCACATTGCGGCGGCCACAGTGGGTGAGGGGGAGGGTTCTGCGGGTGTGTTGGGGCGAGGTGCAAAGCGGTCCTTGCTGCACTGTCAGACACAAAGGACACTCGCACAGCGGGGACAGACGCAGCCACACAAAACAAACGATGTGGTTGCAAATTAGTAGTAAACCACCAACTACATCAAGCGTGAGTCCAGGACTTTGGATCAGCCACGCGGCCTGAGGGGAGGGGGCGTTACACTTAGGTGCAAAAAATATGCAGAGACTACCCCAACAGCAGCAGCAGCAGCAACAGCGTCCCACAGCCAAAGCTTGTGAAATAAGTCAGTCAGCCAGTCAGCCAGAGCTGGCGGCACAGAGCAAGCTGCCTGGGGGCCGGAGGCGTGCAGGCGTGGCTCGGATATGGAGTTGCTGCTGCACAGCGCTCGTCTGATGAAAGGACATCGTGTGCACACAGCTAACAAACAGAATTATTTCGTGCATCCTGAAAACGGATGCATGACAGAGGCGGCCAGAGAGATACACAACAGCAACAGCAACAACAGCAACAATAACAACAGCAACTAACAACAGCAAGAATGCAAAGTCTTCAAACAGAATTGAACGAATGTGAAATACTCTTGATGAGACTAATTAGTAGATAGGAGAATTTTCTATAAAATATAACTGCATTAAATATGATTGAATTCTTTAACTTTTATTTCCTTTTGTTTATCATTAAACATAGATTTTATTTTTATTTATTTATTTTTTTTTAACTTATTTAATATTTTATTTTAGGTTATCAGAATTTATTTAATTTTTTTATTTTATTTTATTATTGGTATTTAAAGATATGGTTAAATTAATTTAAAGTTTTTTGGGCTTTATTTCATTTTAACTTTTTAAACTTTTATTTTTGGGTTTTACAGGCTGCTTCATTAAAATTTATTTAATCTTTTATTTTAGGTCTTTAGGCTTTATTTAATTTATTTTTTTTTTTTTAAATCTTACTTTACGCTTTTTAAGACATTTTAAAATTTTAATTTATTTACTCTTTTATTTTGGGTTTTTAATGCTCTTTTTTTTTATTAAACAATTTTTGTTATGGTTTTTTAGACATTGCTTGATTAAAATTATGTTTCTTTTGTTAAATTTGATCATTCATCACTATGTCTGTAATCTTTATTTAATTTATTTTTTTAACTCTTACTTTACGCTTTTTAAAATATTTTTAAACTTTAATTTATTTACTCTTTTATTTTGAGTTTTTAATTTTTTTTTTATTTTTTATTAAACAATTTTTGTTATGATTTTTAAGACTTTGCTTGATTAAAATTATGTTTCTTTTGTTAAATTTGATCATTCACATATTTTTCATTTCCTTTTATTTTTATTTTTGAACGAATAAACAATGAAATTATCACATAAAATTTCATGCACATTTTGAATATGTCAATTTTCTATTTATTTTTATTTTTTAAATCAATTTTAACGATTAAATATTATTTTTATGTATGCAAGTATTTTAAATCAGAAATAATGAAATGTCTCTATCTTAATTGAGAAAAGTCTTTCGTATGATCGCTTGATCATATGGCAAAGCAAAATCCCTAACTGTATTCACTTGATAGCTCACTCCCTCTCTCTCAACTTCCCAACATTCTTAGCCATATTTCTCTCTCACTCTAGTCACTGTTGACTTTTCTAAGGCGCTGCTCAGCCCGATGGCGTAGCTTTTGCAATAGCCAACAGTCAAAGTGTATCATAAACTGCATTTGGCATCTCTGACTTCAACCCCCCTCTCTCTTACTCTCACTCTCTCTCCTTGTATAGTACACACACGTACATACACGATGCTTGCATGTGTGTGCTCTATCCCACTCTGGCGCTGGCCTGATAGTGTTGCCTTAGCACATAAACTATGATGTGGCCATTGTTGTTGCTGGCAGTTGTTAGTAGCGCAGCGAACGTGTGACAAGGCCACAGGAATGCTGCCGGCAACAGCAACGGCAATGGCTAAAACTCAGCCAACAGCAGGACAAACAGACACACACAGAGAGAAAGAGAGAAAGAGAGAGGGAGAGTGGCAGTGGGAGGAGGCCAAGCAGGAAATACCGGATGTCACCGGATGTGGAACTGTGTGCGCCGTTGTCGTGTGACTTTGGTCATGGTTATGACTCAGGTGTATAGCCTGCCTCTTGACTATGCCGTGCTGTTGTCTCCTGCTCTCTGGTGCGACCCATGTCGCCTTTGTGCAGTTGCGCTGTCAGTTAAATGTCAACAGGATATGTGACTATAATAATTTGTTGGCCACGGCACGGTACGGCACGGCGAGGCATCCCTCATCCCGCATCCCTCATCCCCCACCCCTCACGGCCCTAAGCAAAGCCAACTATATTTTATGAGGCTGCATTTGCATCGCTATCTATAAGAAAGTTTTGAAAACGTTGCAGGCATAAAATATAAGTATTAATTATGATCACATCAAGGTATACTAATTATAATTCATTCTTATGCCTTTACCCAAATGTATTCGCTGCCTCTATTTTTCAATTCTACATCAATTCCATTCCATTGCTCTCGACCATTCATCAGCGAATGCAGCATAAATTTGGATTACATTTCCAATTACATTGACAGCACTGCGCATTGGATTGTTGCTTTATGGGCTATCATCACATTATGTGCCATAATTAATTAATCATAGGAAATGAAATGCCGCAAACTTTCTCACCTGGCGTAGAATTTGAAAATTCCAATTTCCCGCGCCTCATTCGCCAATTTGCCAAACGGGCATAAAACCCAATCAGCCCGTTGGGCTGACAACAAAGGAAAGTCCCGCGGTGCTATACCCTGCAACGGCAACGAATGGCTAAAGTGGGTATATGAGTTCTCTGTAAACGTTTGTACAAAGAGTTTACTCTTAGTAAGAGCTTAATAGTTCTCTTCTAATAAACGAAATATTAATTGAAAAAAAAAAAAAAAAAATAATAATAATAATAATAATAATAATACAAACTAGTCTTAAATAGGGTTTTAGTTCGTCTCGCAACTTATATGAAAATATAAATATAAAACGCAAGTTCAATTTACTATACCAAGCCAAAGGCCTTACCATCTAATGCCTCAGCTTTAAGTTAAGCATTAATTATATCAAATTATTGCAAATAAATCTAATATATTATCGGCGACAATCAGCGCTGATTTCCACGGTATCTCCTAGTCGAGCACTTGCAATTGCCGCATTCTAACTGATTTCAAAATGTATATTTATTACCGGAAATGTAAAACAACAACAATGATAGCGCCAAGGGGTGACATCAGCCCAGGTGGGGCTAGATATGGCGGTCTGTGGCGAAATGACAACGTTGGCAACAGATGCTACGAATGCTGTATAATGTGGTTAGCTGTCGCTAGATGGCGCCACAGCCACTGTCATTTGGTAATTTATATGTATATGTATATATGTATATGTATATATTTTTTTTTTATTTCAGCCAGAGCACAGGAAACTGTTTTAATTGATTTTGTGCTGCATTTGTTATTACAACGTAAATGAGATTTTATTCGGACAGGCAGAGCTATGTCCGGGCATACGACAGAGTCACAAGAATAACAGCTGCCAAATGCATTTGATGAAAATAAAGCAAATGCCCAAAAAAATTCCATTTCAAATCATAATAGAGCCAGGAAAGTGCGAAAGTCAACTTTTTGTGGAGAGTTGTGAAGCGACCGAAAAACTACATCAAGGTTAGGCGATCTATGCAAAAACGACAAAGCAATCAAAAATGCTGTAATTTTCGTTATGTATTTTCGTGTATGTAACACTGGACAACGAGGTTGGGGCGAGATTTGAAATCAGTGCACTGCAGTGGTCAGAACACGTAAAACGTATATTTTTCACTCTGCTAAAAATTATATAAAAAAATAGATAGTAAGACATAGGGAAAAATGAAAAGAAAAAAATAAAAAAAATAATAATAAAAAATTATAAATAGTACGCGAAATCTAAATGAATAATTTAAGTAATCAAAATTTATTTGTCGTTAATTACAATACAAATAATAAAAATAAATATAAATACACAAATAAATAGAAATATAAAGTTGAAAATGTTGAAAAATAAATGTATTGTGAAAAAAAGAAAAAACTTTATAAGTATTTAGTAAATTAAAAAAAAAAAATGCTTGAATGAAATATTATTTTGGTACCACTTTATCATATTATTTGTTGATTCATTTGTTTGTCACCTTTAGTACCTTAAATTCTATTTTAATTATAATCGAAAATTGCTTACACTTTACCTAATTTTCTTTTATATAATTTCAGTATTTTGTTGTTTTGTTCCCTTTTAAGCAGCGTTAATTTTAGCCTTGCAATACACGACTGTGTTGCTGCCAAATGAAAATCCACGCAGAGCCAAGCATTTGGCCAAAAATTCTGACAGACACCAATGGAGACATAACTTGGCCTGAATTGAGGCAACGGAAATTGGTTCGCTGTGGTTCCCATTTCCCATTCAGCGCTGGTCCCCTCTCTGCTCCCGTCCGTTCTTTCCATTCGCATCCTTGTTTTTGGTTATTTGTTCAAACAGATGTTGCAGATATTGCCAGAGTTGTTGCTGTTGTTGTTGTTGTTGCTGCTGGTGCTGCTGCTGTTGTTATTTGTTTCGCTGCGGTCGCCATTGGTTCGGTTTAGTTTTTGCGGCCAGAACTTGGGCGCAACTCGAGGGGCGTGGCGCTGGAAACTTTTTGGCCAAAGGTGGCGCAATTGCCCATTGTAAAGGGGCGTGACCGACTGCTTACTGTGCTTATATTTTGTATTTCTTTTTTTTTCTGTTTTGTTAAATATGTAATTGTAAAATTCGACCTGAAACTTTGTAGTCTGACAAATTTAATACAAAATGTTGCTCTAAATGTAAATTTTATGCTGCAAATTAAACCGCAAAACCCAAAAAAATTAGGGGGGAAAATATAATTATTTGCTACGTTTTCAAAATTTACTCCACGAGTTAATTGAGCGGCAAGAAATTTAGCACAAACTGTGGTTCGCAGTCCAATATTTAAACTATTTGGGGAACTAGTTCATTAGAGCTAGTCGAAGAAATACCCTAATCTGCACATTGAAGAGACGTAAAATAGGTTCGATATGCGAAGATTTATTATGGAGATTTATAGAATTAATTAAAATAAGTAAATTTTAGAATTTTAGCGCAATTCCAAAAAAAAAAAAATAAAATAAAAAATGTATATAATATATATTAATATTTTTTTTAAATCCTTACCCATTTAAATGAAGCTTAGAAATATTTAAAAATATATATTTTAAATACCTATACAAATTTTAAGTTCCACTTCTCTAAAATATTCACGCACAAACTATGAAAAAGCCATCGATGTGAGCCACTGCCAAAAATTTGCAGTGGTTTTTGTGATGTACAATCGAAATTATTCTAAAGTGCGCGCGGCTAAATTTAAGCAAGAACCGCAGCCTATTTATAAACATTTAACAGTATGTATAGGCGCGCCCACACGCCCACGCACTCACCCACACACGCACTCAAATAGGAATGCGGGTAAATATTCGCGGGCTGCATATCCGCTTGTGGTGCACCGCAAACGCTGTGGCCAATCTCCTGTCTCGCGCCCCCCACAACCCTTGCCCTTGGCAGTCAATGCTCGACTGACAAGTGTCGGTCGATTGCCTTTTTCGCTTTGCTAGCCAACAAAATAAAAATAACAGTGAGAGAGAAAAAAATTACTCAAATTTATCAAATACTTTACTACTGCACTGCTCTCTGGCATGCTCTTCTCTTCTCTCTCACTCTCACTCTTCCACACTATCTTAAATTATTTTTAAAGCATGCTTTTAAAGTACTCTACAAGCAAGGCTTAACACACATACATATACCCATATACATATATGCATTCATATACGTACCTCTCTTCTCTCTCTTATTATCCGCTTGCTTACACAGTTTACATGCGTCACAAAGCTTTAGATTCTCTTCATTCCAATCGCACACATACATATATACACACATATACACGCATATTAGTATTAGCAGGCTCACTTCACTTATTAACCGTAGTTTTGCACTTTTTGTTTTACGTGCGTCGTCCGCATTGCTGACAAAAGGAGACAGCACACTCACGTTTTCTGACTTAGAAGAAGATTGCCTGTTAGAGAAAGGGCGCTTGCTATAAAATAAGAATAAAATATTATTTTTGAAATATAGTATTCAACACTTCGTTCATTAAACTTTAAATGTATTAAAATACTTAAATTATATCATATCGCAATCTTTTCTTCACCGCAACAACACTCGTGCAACGATCAAAAAGTTATGAAGGGGGAACAAAGCAAGGACGAAATGCCGCCGTAGCGGCATCTCACTCACTCACAAGCTCACTCAAAGGCGCAACCAACAATGCTAAAGACGCGACAAGTATGCAAATCTTGCGACTGCAAATTAACTTGAGTTTTTATTTTGCTTAACTTTTGCAAGCATTTTTATAAACGATATTAACACTCGTGCATTTTGTGTGTCTTTTTACGCAGCACACAAATTTCACATTAATGCACTATTGAATCGATTAATATCGACGAAATTTAAGAACGCACTAAAAACAGCTCAGGAGAAACGAAATTTATTCATCGCGTGGCTTGTTATTTTACAGTTAAGCAAATCACAACCTTACAGATCTTAACGCAAGTGTTTGTTGGGTGTGTGCAAACTCACGCGTGTCAAATGAAAGGGCGAAGCTTAACCCAGGTCTTGGTTAAGTATACGCGCCGTTGAAGCGCGCAGAGCGTCGCCTTTGATGGGCGGCTAATTAGCGTCAAGCCGCTGGAAATTGCTTGCTAATTGGAACATACAAATTTGATTTTGACTCAAGCCTAGACTAATTATCACAATTAATATGCTACAGTGGATATCGTTACAAGCCTCACCTCAATCAGCAACTATCAACTTTTTGGGAGAGAAAAAGGGGTGACACTCAGATAATTATTTATATTAATCATATTAAACATATACTATATATAAATATCGTATGCTTTAAGAAGTGTCTTACGAACGCAATCTTCTCTCTCTAAAAATACTCTGAGGTAATTATTTAAATATTTTAAATGTATCTTGATTATACAAGGGAAATATTCTACGCAATAGCAAAATAAAAGCAATTGCTTTTCTTCTATGAAAATTCAATTACTTAATTTTTTGCGCACCACACATACAAACAAACAGACACATATGCGGACGCCATCTGCAAGCCACAAAACAAACATGCAGTCCACACACACCCACACAAACGCACACACACCCACGCAGCTGCAGCGAGATAAGAGAAGAATATGGACGTGCATAGCGACGCCACCTGTCAGCTCTTCTTAGCACCAGGCATTTGCCAACAAATTCGCGCACACGCCCACCCGCCTCCAGCGCTAAATTACAACACAGAAATGTTCGCAATGTGTGTGCAAGTGCCTGGCACACACTAAAACACAGTTGGCACAATGAAAGAAGAAAACAGAGTAGAAGAGTGCAAAAACTGAAGTCCAAAAAGCACATAGATCCCATCTATCGACCGCCTGCACTCCGCACACATTTGCGGCTCTCCTTGCATGAGTGCGCAACCTTTCTTGCAAGTTGCCAAAAATGTGCTGCCTTTTCATGCTGCTTTGCTCTTCACTGCCATCTGTGGATGCCCTGTAAAATATATATAAAGAGTAGTATAAGCTTAACTGCTTTAGCATACTTAAATTATTCTTTTGATTATTTATTTTTATTTTTAGTTATTAATATTTACGAAAAGATTCTGATCGATAGCTTCAGTTCGTTAGCTTTAGTTTGTTTCACTGTGTCATCTCTGTTGAATATGCTTGCGTTTCTCTTCTAACTCCGCTCTCTGGCTCTCTTTTGTGCACATTGCTTTTTGTTCGCGCGGCCCATGCAAGACAAATGCGAGCGTGAGAGCGCCAAAGAAACAGAAGACAGGCATATAGAAATAGAGAAAAGAGCGGCGAACGCAGCGCGTGAGCGAGACAGCAATAGCTGGCGCGCTTTTTAGCTTTTAGTTAAATAGATTTTTATTTGGACTTGTGCATGTCTGCTTGAGTGTGCACATGCGATATTGTGTGAGTGTCAATGTGTGTGCGCGAGAGTGTTAGGTGCTTCTATTTGCTGGACTTACTGCTGATTGGCAATGTGTTAGCCGAATGAAACGAAAAGAAAGATGAACAAAAATAATAGCAGACGTCTTCGACAATCGTTGAAATTGAAAAACTTAGCAGAGCAGCGCCCAGACGAAATAACTTAGCTAATTGTATTGGCTAGCCCATTTTCAGGCTTTACATTTACGGTTCAGCTAACGAGTAAATGCTACTCAATGTGCTCTCCATAGACAAAATGCATTAGAGAGTCTCAATCAAATAAAAATAAAATAAAAACATATAAATGTATATATATTTTAAATTAAGTTATTTTAAATTTACAATTTTGTTTATTATACTTATGTAAGCTTTTAGTAAACATGATGACCAAATTAATATCTCTCTTTCTTTATATTTATTTTAATTATAATATAAATTATGCTTATATATAAAAATTTAAAGAAATCTACTTATTTATTAATCCTTCATTTTTGACCCTTTCTTGTAAAGGTCCCAAAAAGTATGCTATGAATGGAAGCCACAACAAAATTGTATCACATATATACATATCAAAATAATGCCCTAATAAAAATTTGTATTTCAAACAAAAAAGGAACAATATGCTTTATCTAATTTTACATAAACAACAAAATATTTGTATATAAATACGAAACGAAAAGAAAGGAAAGCAGACTAAGTGCCTTTTGTTTCACTTCCCCAGCAGGAAGGCAAAAAAAAAATAATAATAATAATAAAGAAAAACGTAATTATGTTGTATTTATTACGCGAAATAAACCTCCTGTTGCCTTTCATGATAATTACGCAGCCAAACACAATAAAAAACAACAACAGCAACAAGATATAACCGCAACTACTTAGCAACATTATACACTTCCGTGCAGCTTCCCAAAAAAGGAAAAAAAAGAGAGAATAGCACTGGCCGAAACGTAATTATTGTTGCGGTAAATGCCACGCCCCGCGCGGCTCTAGTACCTGCCGCCGCCCATGCACCACTCTCTCTGCACCACTCGTAGCCACAGGCCGTGCTTTTTAATTTCTTTATAAAAATTACAAGCGAGAGAGAGGGCGAGACTGATAGAGCGAGTGTGTGGGAGCGACTGAGTGCGACATATATATGACAACGTGCCGCGAAAATTAATCCATTTGCTGTGACAATGACTTTTATGCGGTTTTGCAGCAACACGGCCGCCAT